>NW_023270268.1:12895237-12919560 GCF_011800145.1 Mirounga leonina | reverse complement strand
AAATAAATAAATAAATAAATAAATAAATAAATAAATAAATAAATAAATAAAATAAAGTGAACCAGGAACATCATGTGGGACCAGAAAGTAAGAAAATGTTCAAAAAGTTGGGGGGAGTCTTGATAAAAGAACACAGGAGTCCACCTGAAGAAGGCCTTAATGGCTCAAACTGGAAAAATGATAGCAACAAAATTTTAGGAATAAATCTGGATTTTTTTTTAAAGATTTTATTTATTTATTTGAGAGAGAGAATGAGAGAGAGAGAGAGCATAAGAGGGGGAGGGTCAGAGGGAGAAGCAGACTCCCTGCCGAGCAGAGAGCCCGATGCGGGACTTGATCCCGGGACTCAAGGATCATGACCTGAGACGAAGGCAGTCACTTAACCAACTGAGCCACCCAGGTGCCCCACAAATCTGGATTTTAATCCATGAACAAACATCCATGAGTCCCTAATGATATAGATAGATAATGAAATAAGTAAGGAATTACAGAAAAAGAGAAAGTTCTTCCTCACAATAGTATTCAAATTAATACATGGAGAAAGGAGGAAAGAATCATTATTACAGAAACACCATAGAAATAAATGATGCAGACAAGATTTTGGTAATGTTGGTTGCTATTCACCCCAGTATAATTTACACACAATAAAATGCTCCATTTTATGTATATGGCTCAATGACTTTTGACAAAGATATACACCTACGTAGCCATCACAAAAATCATGATTTGGAATGCCTCTATCATGTGAAAAAGTTCCCAGCATGCCCCTTGCAGTTAATCTGTCCTATCCCTGGGTCAAGACAGCCACTAATCTGCTCTCTGTCACTGCACATTAGTTTGGCTTTCTCTAGAATTTTATATTATATTACTCTAAAAGCATTCTAACCTAAACTGTAAAGTCAATCAACAAACTCTAAGGATATAATACAAAGGTTTTCTTGTTTTTTTTTTTATGTTCTCTGAAAACATACCATATAATATCTAGGTGTCAAGCTGGACTTCATTTGGAACGAAATTCTCCCTGCATTAGTGAGGATCCAGAGAGGAAAAAGCAGAACCTACGTCATGTTGTGCAACAGATGAAATTTAATATTGGACATATCAGCTGCTACCAGCCCTGGGGCTGGAAGGACAATAGGAGGAGATGCTATAGCACAGCTGGCCTGAAAACCCATCCAAGGCTAGAGTTGCCTGGAGAGACTGGAACCACGCAGGGAGGGCTGATTCTCCCCTCCCCCACCCTTCATTCCCTCCAGTGTCTCCTGTTGGCTGAGCTTCGGCGGAAGCAGGTGGCAGAGGAGCCTAGGAAAGGTGGTGTGGCAGGAGCAGCCCCCGCAGTACTAGGTAAAGCAGGGGAAGGCCAGGAAGTGGGTTTCAGGGTGAACAGGCAAATGACCAGCCCCCTCCCAACGTGAAAGGCTTCTTTATCTTCCATTTGAAAAAAAAACTAAAGGGAAAAATGGGCTGGTATGGAAGGTTTGAGGTTCTAAATATTTTATCTTGACCTTTGCAAGTAAGGTGAAAGGGGACAAGTCATTTCATTTCAAAACACCTCCCTGGGGTGTTTTGTAAAATAATGAAAATATGCCAAGAACTTATCACAGAACCAGTGCCAGATGAACACGAAGTAATCTCTATGCTTCAAATCTTACCTTGCAGGGTCATTCCATTTTGAGCAGAAAATGAAACAAATTGTAAGTGAAAAGAGAACAAATATTTTAACATCTGAGCATTCCTCTTTGTAAAATTAAATAAAGCAGAGAGACTGATAGAACAACAGCCAAGGCATTTATCTTTTAGAAACGTAAAGTATCACTAAGCAAATAATAAGCCAGAGAAAGCAAACATTCGTTTTCCTGCTATTTCAGGGTGTGATCCTAATTCCTTCAATTCAGCATATTTGTGAACTGCCTTGCCCTCTTTCCTGCATTCTCTCGAGTCTTCCGTCCTTGCAGGATGCTGTTCTTTCACACATGTTGTTCTTTCTTAATAAAGTAATAGCCGACACAATCTGCCCTCTACAGTGTAATTATGTTAGCCTGTTGTTATTGATTTTGTTGCTAAGGTCTGAGAATCTGCTAAAGCTCCACAGAGGGAGTAGTAGGAAGTGGGGGAAGGAAGAGCATGTTCTTATAATTTTCCCATAAACCAGATGTTTTCTTTAACTCTTACATCTTTAAAATATTTTCTCTTGAGAGCAAAAAAAAAAAAAGCATTAGAACAAGTTTCAGATGCCAATTCTTATTTTCTCAGCATACCACAAGTACACACCCAGATAACTGAGTGTGCAGAATTCATGCCTGTGTGTACTTGTGTATCTGCTCCTCATTTGATAAGCTACACATGTAATGCAAGTAAAACCTGTCTCTTCAGTCAACTAGATACACTTCTCATTTCCCGGCAATTCTGTTTCTAGCGCTATTGCTGTATTAATACACCACCTTAACTTAGTGGGGTAAAACAACAATTTCATTATTACGCAGGTTTTATGGGTTGAGAATATGGCTACGACTCAGGCGAGGCTATCACCTGGGTTCAGCTGGGATGGTCCATCCAGAATATCACCTGTCCAAGCATGGCAGTTTCTGGGTAGTTCTATTTCCATAGCAATTGGCTTCTCCCAGAACAAGGGTCCCAAGAGAACCAGAATGCTAAGTGGCCCTTTATGATCTAGCTTTAGAAGTCCTGTAACTTCATATCCTCTGTATTCTATCACAGTGGCTCTCAACCAGGGACAATTTTGTTCCCCACAGAAAGTTTTGAAACTACTTTTAGTTTGTACAACTGGGGGACGGTGGGAGATGGACTAGAAGCATCTAATGCCTCAAGCCCCGAGGCATTGCTGCTAAATATTCTATAATGCACAGGATAGCCCCCAACAGCAAAGAATCTACAGTCCAAAATGCCAACAGCGGTGAGTTTGAGAAACCCTGCTTCATTGGTTGAGGCAACCACAGCCTGCCAGAGTGAAGGAGAGGGATCACGGGGCCCAATTCTCAATGAGAGGAGAGTCAAAAAATTTGTGGCCAGTTTTATTTTTAGTATTTTTATTTTTTTAAAGATTTTATTTATTTAGTTGACAGAGAAAGAAAGAGCACAAGTAGGCAGAGTGGCAGGCAGAAGCAGGCTCCTCACTGAGTAGGGGGCCCAAACTTGGGCTTGATCCCGAGCCAAAGACAGATGCTCAACTGACTGAGCCACCCAGGCGCCCCTGTTGGCAGTTTTAACAACTGCCACAAAGTCGTTAGTTTACTTTTTTCTAACTGAGAGACCAAGTTTTCTAGCAATTCGATGCATTGGAGGTAAATTCTGAAATGAGAGAAGAAAGCTGACATCAGCTAAAACCAGGTAAATGCAAATGCAAATTCCTAGATCAAGTGACACAGCCAAACAGGATAGCCTAGGTGGGGCTATCATTTCTATAATTTAATGTTTGCTCTTTTTTTTAAGAAAAAGATTTTATTTATTTGAGAGTGAGAGAGAGCACAAGCAGGGGGAATGGCAGGCAGATGGAGAGGGAGAGGCAGACTCCCTGATGAGCAAGGAGCCCGAAGCGGGGCTCGATCCCAGGCCCCTGGGATCATGGCCTGAGCCGAAGGCAGATGTTTAACTGACTGAGCCACCCCCGGCGCCCTGACATTATATGCTTTTGACTTTCATGTTTCTATGTCTTTTCACTTGTTCCAATATTGTCCAGCCTTAGATGAATGCTATTTTTAGATATTAGTGTGGTTATATTTAAACATAATTTCAAGCCAACCTGACTGAAATGTAGAGCACATTTTTAAGCCCCAGGGCTCCAGGAGAGGAAAATAGCATCACTGGATGGCAGGGGGACGTCTGTCCCAGACGTCAGCTGTCCGATATCTCTCAGTCCCTTCTTGTTGAGGAATGGCTGGCTCAGCGAGGAGAGAGCCTCCCTTGAGACTGTTGCTAGAACCAGGGTAATGTGTGTGGGCAGCATCCATTGGAGGCGGCGGATGCCATGGAGCCTGCTGACTGGTTTCATATCATGGGAAATAAAAGTGTAAGAAAGCTAATTGATGGGGCACCTGGGTGGCTCAGTCGGTTAGGTGTCCGACTCTTGATCTCAACTCAGGTCTTGATCTCAGGGTGGTGAGTTCCAGCCATGTGATGGGCTCCATGCTGGGTGTGGAGCATACTTAAAAAAGAAAAAAGACAGAGAGAGAGCTAATCGCACCAACAGCTTTGCTTTTTTGTTGTTTTCCTTTTACTGTTTTCTAAAAAATGTGTACAGACATTCCTTTATTTGTTCTAACCATCCTAACCATCTTTCCTACTGTCTTCAGGTAAAGCACCTGACTTCTTATCTCATTTTCTTCAGATGATCAAAGAGGGAGATATTCTGGTTTCATTCCAGTATTCATCAGATATTTCTGGAGCAACTCCTCTGTTCCATGGTCTGAACTGAGTATTATAGAGTGTAAGAGTGGACAGAGAGACCCAAACTCACTGACGGAACCCAGGGGGCCACCTGCCCCAATGTGGTCTAGTGGGTGATAAGCCCAACTGATACTTATATATAATAATATATGTATTATATCAGATGTATAACTCAAACATAAATACATATTTGTATGAATTACAAATGAGGAAAGAACCTATCAACGCTAAAAGTTTCCAGAAGGCTTTCTGGAGTCAAACAAATCTAAATCAAGAGGGAATTAGATGCAAAACAGTTGGGGTGAAGTAGGGAGTGGGGAGAAAGCAAAGTAGATAAAGTCCCCTTTTTAGGTTCAACATTGTTGTTTTTGTTTTTTGGTCTATTACTGGATTTTCTACCTGTTTGTATACGAATGTAAGATGGTAGACACAAATTCATAAATCTTTATACAAAAGTGGCAAGTAATTTAGAAAGGCTGTGGAGTATTTGCTCCGTACACCGTTATTTTTCTTCATGTGGATATGTGCCATTATAATATTACATCCTTTTTTATCTGTTTTGCCCTATTTAGACACCCCAGGAAAAGTTCATTTTAACCCTCTTCATTTCAGGTGTTTTGTTTTTTTATTTGTTTGTTTGTTTTTAAGATCAATCTTAGCTCACGCTCACCAGTGATCTAAGGTGTTCCTTTAACCAAGCTCCTGAAGCTGACCCCATGCGGTAAACAGTTAGCTATCACTTCTAACAGCTTCATATTTGCCTCAAAAAAGCCACAAAGCTGCTTTAATTTTCATCTCTGGATAGTCTCCTGAATAACAAACACATTTGCTAGGAATGTGAACAATGGTAAGTTTGGTAATTGCCTTCACTATTCAAACACTGCCTGATTGAACTGGGCTTTGTTTTCCAGAAAAATGGATTCTCTATCTTTTTGCCATACTTAATAAGATGCTCCAAACTGGCTTGTTTGTAATGCCAGTTATACGGAGACAGCCCTCCAAACTGCAGACATCAATGCTTTGTGGATCATCCTAAAAGAGGGAAGGTTTTAAATGAGAAGGAAAGATACAATTTGACTCTAAAAATAATAATCAGGCTTTTCAAAATACCACTCTTTTCCTCTCCCCACCCAAGCAAGTAGAGTGAGAATCAGTAAGGGCCCAGTTAAAACCCAGTTTTGGGGGTCCACATGGTCTAGCCCAGTGCTATTCCTCTACACTCTCTCTCCCATGGTTGCTCACAGACCACAGTCTTCGATCTGAGCCCTGAGCTCCCACCACATTCTCACCTCTTCCCCCTCTCTAATTTTTATTTTTATCCTCCTGACTTCAGCTCTCATTTTTTGCTCCATATTTTGCCCTTAACTCAAGTTTTCAACTTGATTGATTACAATGTAATCATAGCTATAGATTCGGCTTCATGACTATCAAATCTTCGTTCTAGGTCCCAAAGCTCATGGCTTCAGACTCCTTACGGTACTCATTATTTGACCCCCAGGATTCCTGTTCTTAAGACTGCCTCAACCAAGGATAGAGCCTTAATGTGTCTCGTGTGGATCCCAAAAGTGGAAATTTATCTGGAAAGAATATAATGCCCTGGTTAAGATTGCGGAACGCAGAGACAGACGTACTTGGATTTAAATATCAGCTCTGTGAATTACCAGTTATATGACATTTACATGTTTAATTACAAGCCTTTAGATTTAATTTCTTCATTAAGAGTTGATGTTGATAGTATCTACCTCCTGGGTTTGTAAGAACTAAATAAGATAAAAATAGAAAATGATTATCCTATAGGCAAATAGATATCATTATTAATGTCATTATTAGCATTATTGGTAGCACTGTATAAGCAATAATGAATTATAATAAAGGGATTTTAAAATTATCTTATGTTCTTTATAAATCCCACAGTGGTAATCACATTAGTATCACCTCCTATAGGGTGCATGCTCAGTAGACACAAGCAGATTGATTTGATGTGTTCATAGTTAGTGAGGTCATTTCAAACTGGGAAAACAATTTTTGGTGCTGACACAACTTGTGGCTATTTAAGATTGTATCTGAGGTGGAAACAATACCATTACTTAACAATTCTCTTTGTTGTAGGGGTTTCAAAAATATTTCATTGAAAGTACAAATGAGGAAATCATCATTTAATAAAAAATTCAAATTCCATTGTCTACCTTTACAATCATACAAGGCTTTCTGGAGTCAAACAAATCAGCAAGTCTCAAACTTAAATTTGCTTCAGGATTCCTAGGCCCTGTCCCCAGATGGATAGGTGTGTCATGAGCCAAGAATCTGCATTTTTAACAAGTACCCCATATTATTCTTATTATGGTGCTGCCCTGACCTCACACTTGAGGACAATTAGTTTGAATAGAAAAGGTCAGGAAAAAAAAGTCTTAAACTCATTTGTTATTATTTTTAATTGAGAAATAATTGACTTATAATGCTATATTAATTTCAGGTGTATGATATAATTCAGTATTTGCATATACTGTGAAATAAACAGCACAGCAAGCCTGGTTAATATCTATGACTATACGTAGTTACAAACTTTTTTCCTTGTGTTGATATCTTTTAAGATCTACTCTCTTAGTGACTTTCAAATATGCCCAGCAGTTTTACTAACCAAAGTCACCACCCTATATATTACATCCCATCATTTGTTTTACAACTGGAAGCTTAGACCTTTTGACCCCCTTCACTCACCCCATACCCACCTCTGGGAACCACGAATCTATTTTGTTATCTATGTTTGAATATTTAAAAAAGCATATTTGATTACAAAGTTCTGCAACTGAATTATCTTAGTAATTGCTGCAGTCTCTATTTGTTCTCCCCATGTAGATAAGCAAAAGTTGGCCAATGGCAGAAAGAGGTATTTTGTTGCTTCCCTTCATGAGTTAGTTTAAAAAGTCATTTTTGACTTAAACAAAGTGTTGCTATGACCTCCTTGGGCTTGTGTCATATCTAAGTCTTGGGTCAGAATGGCAGTCCCTGTCAGGAATGAGGCCCACGTATTTCCCAATCCATACCATGTCCTGCTGTTATATCCCAACTGCATGTCCAAATCCCATACTCAGAACCAGGGTATTATCTACAATGTAGCATCCTACTCTATGCAATTGGCTTCCTTATGTAAGAACCTGAAATAAAGAAAAATGTGTCTCCACAAATTCAGAGAAAAGTTTTCTGTTTGGGGCAACAAATAGGCCCCAAGGAAAAAAAAAAAAATGAGCAAGAGGCTAATCTGTGTCCACAGTCCATATTTTAAGAACTTAATTAATTTGTTAGACACTTTGTCTATGATACTAAATTCTCTAGAGGCCACCAGCTATACATGTAGTGTATATCAGTGTGCTAAGGAATCTTCTGGAGCCTTACTGAATGGTAGGAATAAAGCAGAAGCTTAGTCTTAGATGAAGCAGAGAGAAATTTAGGAAGGAGTTAATAATATGTTTCTTTTTTGGTGCCTCAGCCAAAAGAGTAGATCCCACAAATGGGAAATGTATGGAGATGATCTCATCCTGGGTCTCCTAGGGCGGTCACATTTCCTAAAAAATGTTCCTAAGAGGTAGGACTATATATAGTAAGTAGGTTAAAGCAAAAAGACGCAGGCCCGTCTCATTTAGTCCTGAGGATTTGTTTGAGCTGTGTGAATAAAGGCTATCAGTGCTACTGTGATGTAATCCTTATGTAGATGAATTTCTACATGCTGAATTTATTACATATGTAATTATATGCTCATTGATGAATGTCTTTCTTATCTGGGGATTAGCTGGTATTATTCAAGTGGAGGCACAGCCAGACCTAGAACATAACCCACATTCTCCTGTTATTTACCTGCCAGAGTGTAATGATCTTTAATTTTTAATGTCTAGCAAGCACACTGGTCACTGGAATAATACCATGTTTTTTGTTTTTTCCTACCTTTGGAAAGCAAATCATTTTCTGTGAATGTAAGATGGCCCCGGGGGAAAGAAAGTAACAAAGACTTCCTTAGGTAATTAAAACCAATAGTTTCAACATTGTGCTAGACTGAATAATGGCCTCCCAACGATGTCCGCGTCCGACAGCCCTGAACGTATATGTTAGGTTGTGTGACAACCAGAGCTTTGCTGATGTGACTAAACGAAGGATGTTAAGATGGGAAATCACCCTGGATTATCCAGAGGGTCCTATTTAATAATCACAGGGATCATTCTAAGAGGGAGTCAAGAAGATTAAGATCAGAGACAGGAGATGCAATAACAGAAGTAGAGGTTGGGGTGATTAGCTTTGAAGATGGAGGACAGGGCCACAAGTCAAGGAATTCAGGATGCCTCTAGAAGCTGAAGAAGACAGAGAAACAGATTCTTTCCAAGAGATTCCAGAAGGAATGCTGACACCTTGATTTTAGGCCTGTGAGACTATTTTGAACTTCTCACCTCCGGAACTATAAGATAATAAATAATAATAAATAATAATAAAATAACATTTGTATCTGAGCTACCTTAAATTGAGACCTGCATGGCCTGGTGTGTTAATATCCATAAGACAGATGCTGCTCTGGTCAACAAACTCTAGAAGGAATCATCGTAATGCAAGGTAATGCAAATTGAGATATGCATGTGAAGAGAAATGAGGTGAACACAGTAAAGTAAGTAAGTAAGTAAGTAAAATACAGAAAGAATTACTGACCTATAACAACCAGATAGGGCCAAGAGAATAAAAGTAGTTTAGAAGAAAGAGGAGTTTATTACCAGCATTATTGGATCGAAGTTCTCCAACTGCATCACTATGAAAACTGAGGCACAAGAAAACTTACCCACTATTACCCAGCTGGTAAATGGCAACCAGAATTCTCACCCAGAAAGTCTGGCTTCAGAGACTGTGCTCTTAGTTTCTCTGCTCTTGTTATTTTAATGGGCAAGTTTTCTTAACACGTCAAAGCCCCAAGAACTGTGTTGGAGTGCTTTAGCCGAAGATGGCAAACAAGAGCAGGAGAGGCAAAGAAAGACAAGGAAAAGCAGGAGTGATCTGGACCCAAGAAATGTCATCAGTACATCAGAACCAGCAAAGAGTGGGAGAGAGTAGACAGACGGCAGAGATGAAGACAAATAAGATGCTCCAGAAAGGCAGAAGGTCAGAAGTGCAGGAACACAATTAGGAGCACAATTTAAGAACACTTGAAACCCAAAGAAGCCTCTACCTCAAAAAGGATAATGAAGACAGTCCCTGTGATTGGATCCAAGTGTTTTTGCATAACGCTAAGCATATGGGAAATCTTTTAAGAGTGGATGTTAGGAATCATCGGGGAACCTGTGCAGATATTTGTCATGTGTGCACCAAAAACAATGTACAGTAATATTCATAGAAACACTATTGATAATGGCTCTTCTACTGGAAACTACCCAAACATCCACTAACAGCAAAATGCATAAATTGTGGCATTTTTACACTATGAAATACTATTCAGCCATGTGAAGAGAAGACTTACAGGTATACCTGAAAATATGGTTGAATCTTATAAATATGATGGTATGTGAGGGAAAGTTGACATTAAAAAGATCTTAAGATTCTATTTAAGTGAAGCTCAAAAGCAAGCAAAAGCAGCTAAAAGGATTTAAAGTCATGAGAGCTGTTGCCCTTGCAGGGGGTGGGCAGGTAGGGTCTGGAGAGAGACAGAGCTAGCAGAGCTTCTAGAGGACAGCTATCCTGGGTTTTGAGCATAGGTGTGTTCAATTTGTGAAAATTCAATGAGTTGTACACTTACCTGTGTACTTTTCTGTATAACTTTATATTTTAATGAAAATATAAAAAACCAAATGTAGATAGATCTCTGGGGGGATAGATGTTGAAAAAATAACATTTGTATCTGAGCTAAGAATCAAACTGTGCTTGCATATTTAATTCACACTGTGGAAAAAAATTTCATAGCTGGTTGAGAAGAATCAGGACTCTGTGCTTTTTTCAGCTGAGCTTTACTTAACACTATTTGGAGCCTACAAGCTTACTGGCTGTATCAGGGACAAATCCTCATTGTTTGCTATTACTAATTACTAGCCACAGATCAATTTACTTATTATGTCTGACATAGATTACTTATTTTTTTTTTCTGATGAGTGGTTCATTCATATCTGTGAATGGTTCAAATCACACATGTCCTAAAAAGTAATCCACATTAATTGTACAAGAGATGGTGGTTTTCTAGCTCTGTGAAATAATCCAGTATCTGTATTTAACTGTCCAGTGACTTGTATAAACATTCTATCATCTGGGTACGTGTTTCTTTCCTCTCCTGTTTTGGCATATTCACTACTTCCCGGTTGTGCTTGAGATCACCTTGTCTAAAAATTTTTCTTTAACAGGATGTCACCAGGGCAGTCAATTAAATATATGTCTATATTTTATAATGTGGAAACATCTATTGGGCAGTGTGGATGAAGACAAAAGGCAGCGGTAGGAATGTGTCTAAGTTTACACGGGTTCCTGCCAGTTCTAAGTTTTGCTTAAACTAAGCATCAAAAATCTGAACTGTCTAATTTTTAAATGTTATCAAAAAATTTAAAAAATTTTAAGCTTTCTATAAGACAGACACACCATATCTATGGGCAGGATTCAGCTTACACATTGCCAATTTGAGCCTTCCACAAGTATGATTTTCTTCATTCCTCACAAATGCCCTAGGAGGTGGGCATGGTACAAAGAAGGAAACTGAGGCACATAGAAGTAAAGTGTGGGAGTGCCTGGGTGGCTCAGTCATTGAGCGTCTGCCTTCAGCTGTCATGGTCCCAGGGTCCTGGGATTGAGCCCTGCATCGGGCTCCCTGCTCTGCAGGAAGCCTGCTTCTCCCTCTCCCACTCCCCCTGCTTGTGCTCCCTTTCTCGCTGTGTCTCTCTCTGTCCAATAAATAAAAATAAAATCTTTAAAAAAAAAAAAAGAAGTGAAGTGTGATTGTCAAATTCACACAGCTAATGAGGGGCCAAACCAGGGTAAAATTCAAGTCTAATTATCCAAGGTACTATTCTTTTCCCCAATGAGAAAAGTCTCATTTCCTAGCACTGATATTTGGGCTACCAATCAAATTGCTTTTTTACTTGCAGTGAGGGAAAAGGTGGAAAATATATTTGCATTATTTGCTAAGAAATTATTTTTAAAAACAGTCTGAAATACTGTACTACTAATAGAAAAATATTACCTAGTAATGGATTCTTCATGATTATTTTGGCAAAAATATTCATTATAAAGACACAGCAAAAAAGCCAATCATCTTAGCTTTGATAATTCAGTGAATACAAAGAGACATGGTTTAAAATTGTATCTGAATAACACTTGACACATGTCCTCTAGTGGAACAGATTTGTGAAGAGTCAGAATGCCCTTCTTTGGGTTTGGATTATATGAATCCTTCCAAACTCTCAGTGTAGTTTTCCAGACTGAATGAAGTCTTAAATCAATGTCAAGTTTACACCTAGTTTATGAAAACACTTCCTCTTCATCAAATAAAGGAAAAGGAAAAAATTTACCTGGAGAACAGAAAATATAGAATTGCTAAGAAATGTTTCTTGCTTTGTTCTTCATGTCCAAAACGGACATGAAATACATCTTGTCTTTGAATAAAAGTGAACACATTTGCAAATATAATGAAACAGGATTGATAAAATAAATGTGAGGAAAAAAGGTGGTCTATTTATTTAAAATGAGTTTTTTCAGTTTTTGTTTTCTTTAACATGGAAAGGAGTAAGTTGCTCCTGGGGGGGGGAGGGGTATCCTGCCTCTTCAGATTGCAGTGCTAGGACTAGCTTTCATCATTTCTAAACATTATAACAGTAGGTTCTTTTAAAATGGGATGCTTGTTTGCTTCACACATTGTTATGGCTTTGGCTATTTCAGTTATCATTTTGCATCTGTTAGGTTATTTGTATGGGAAAGTGGGATTTACATATTAGTATGGTTCTCCACATGTTTAATATTCAGCAAGCCACGTGGAACTGTGCTGAATGTAAATTTATTTTCAAACCCTGCTAACCAATGAAATATTGCTTTTTCCTTCCTTTAGTTTTACTTGTTAATCCTTCCAACTTTTCATAAACGCTTTCATAAAGACCTTGCCATATACACTGCCTTCCTTCCCCTGACTCAGGGCTTGACAGTAAACCAAGAATGTTAATTATGTTCCCCTCACATTGTTTACTAAGTGAGTTGGCTTAGACTCAAACATAAAGATATTTATTATGAGCATAGCTTCACCTTTACTCTAGATATTCTATAGTCCTGTGGGCAGAGAATATTAAGCATTTAATCCTAAAAAATAAAAATAGACCCTCAAAGGAGCTCATACTTGCTTAGTATTTCCCCCGAGGGAGATCATTCAATATATTCACCAGTTCAAAGCTCATTACTATATTGGGAGTTGAAAGGAAAAATTAAAAAGTATACATTTTAATATCTAGTAATATATTATGTACACACTACTATAATTTAATAATATATGTTATGTATGTTTACATATATGTATATAAACATATATATGTGGTATCCTCGCTATCTTAGGAGGTTTATGATCTGTAAATAAACTTGATGAAATAAAAAGAGTATAAAACTATTTTAAATGCATGTATATCTTATTTAGATTTTTACTTAAAATAGCCCATGATAATATTAACACCCTCTTACACAACTTTGGGAACTAAATAAATACAGGCAGGTGGTACTGTTAGGTAATTTCTGAGAACATGTTACATGCCTATTTCATATAGCTTTTAATCTGGCATATGTCAATTTAAAAAAGTAGTGGAATAGGACACCTGGGTGGCTCAGTTGGTTAAGCGACTGCCTTCAGCTCAGGTCATGATCCTGGAGTCCCTGGATCAAGTCCCGCATCGGGCTCCCTGCTCAGCGGGGAGTCTGCTTCTCCCTCTGACCCTCCCCAGTCTCATGTGCTCTCTCTCATTTTCTCTCTCTCAAATAAATAAATAAAATCTTAAAAAAAAAAGTAGTGGAATAGGCAATGTTCCTACTTAAGGGCAAATTGTAAAAAAATATTTCTTTTGTTAGTAAGAGATGTGTCATAATTACAGAATCAAAGGCCATTCTAGAGGGCTCTTTTCTTCATCTTTGCCAATTCTGAATTTTGTTGTTTTCCAAATGGTTACCATGCACACAGACAATGTGCCAAATTCTATGCTGGGTTCATAGGGGAATTATGGTAAATGGTAGTCCCCACCCTTACGGAAACCCCTTATCCAAATGGGAAACACGATTGTAAATAAAATATAAGTAGATCCCGTGTGGTGGGAGGAGATACTGAGAGCTTCATGGTCCAATCTATGAATTCCAAGTTAGACCTTCCCCTGTGGTAGTGGCTGCCTTCAGATCCTGCCTCAGCAACACATGCCATGGGAAACAGCTGCAAACATTAATCATTAAAATATATACACGCCAACTACATGCCCGAGTTTCAAGACAAATTAAGTTTATGCCTCTATATATATTTGGTTTTTGCTCCAAACGCAGTGCCCTCTTCCAATATTGTATCCTTATTGACCCTTTGGGCAATTGCTGATTCCAATCCTTTGCTCACATTTCTACTAGCCTTTTTATCCTTCCTCCTGTTGCTTAGAACATTCTTGAAATATTTGGACTAACAACTGCTATTTTTTTTTTTTTTACAAATATCGTCTTCCAGTATGACATCTGTCAACTTTGTTTACTGTGTCCTGCACTAAACATAAACTTGCTGTAGTAGTAATTTTGATTAGTCAAGTTCATAAATCATTGCCTTATGATTTGTGAAAGAGGGACCAGTGTTTATTTATAAAATCCTTTCCCACCACACTGTCTAAAAGACTTTGATCACTCAAGCCCTTATTCTTTGTTCTTATTCTTCAAATTGGCTACACCTCAATTCTTCCATATGAATTTTAAAATGAGCTTGTCATTTTCTCTAAAAATACCTTGCTGGAATTTTATTGAATTTATAAAACCAATTTTGGGAGAATTGACATCTTTACAGTGTTAGATCTTCGTAAATATAAACAATATATAGCTCTCAGTTTATTCAAATTCTTTATCAATGTCCTACAATGGAACGTGCAAATTTCCTTTCTATGGTTGTCTTTGTTAAGTTAGTTCCTAAATATTGTAACGCATTGAGAATGGTATCTTATTTTTGTTGATTATTTCTCATGGATTATTACTGTGACAAGAACACTATCCGTCTCTGTTTATCTTCTGCAACCTTGCTAACTCTCTTATTGATTCTAATAATTTCTTGATTTTGCAGGGTTCTGTGTAGATGACTAAGTCATCTGCAAACAATAGTTTTGTCTTTCCTCTTCCTATGCTTGCAACATTTAGTACTTTAATTGGACAGACTCTTCAAAACCATGTTGAAAAGTAATGGTGATACAAGGGGTCTTCATCTTTTTTTGGATTTTAGAAGAAAATACATCTAAAGTTCCTCTCTTATATGATGTTTGTCTAAGTTTTGGATGTATAGCTTTTATGAATGAAAAATAGTTCCCTTTTCATCATCATTTTCTGAAAGTTTCTCATATAAATTGGTTGAGGTTTAATGCTGTTTATATAGCAGATGTGAATTTTTTTCTTCAATCCCAAATGTCGTCATCAGAGCCAGGACTACTAAAGAAGACAAGCTAGGAGCATAGGGCACAAAATATAAGGAGGCTCTCAGCCTGAGAGTGCATGCTCACTTAAATAGTCCACCCTAGATGCCACACACGCCTCACTGTGATCCCAACCCCAGAGTGGTTAAGAAAATTAGATCTTCTAATGCTAAATTTTCTTTTCACTCCTTGAATAAGCCCTAATTGATCATGATGCATTTTTAATACTTTATTAGCTTCCATTAATATTTTATTTAAAATTTTTTCATTTATTATCATAAGTGAAGTGAGCTGATAATTTTCTTTCTTTTATAATCCTCATCCAGTTTTGGAATTCTAGCATCTTAAAAGGAAAGGGATAATTTTCCTTTTATTCTTATTTTTTGGAAGACTTTGTACATGACAGGTATCTGTGCTTCTAGTCCTTTCTAACTCTGGAACATATTATGTGGGATGAGTTTGTACAAGTCATTTTATCCCTCTAAACGTCAATTTTCATCATCTGCAAAATGGAGGTAATGAAACCTGTCCAGTAGATTTGTGAAGAGGATAAAAGGGAATTTTTTTAAAGTACAGAGCAGTGAGCCTGACCCAAAACAGATGCTTCTCTAGGTTTTTCATTATACTGTTGATCATTTTCTAGAATCTACTTTCATTTCACTTGTGCTAGAATGCCTGTGTCCTCTTCCATTTCCAACCACAGTCCAATCTTGAATCTTTATAGCTAATTCCTCTATGTTGGAATGTGGTGGAATAATATTTTTGAAAAATTAACCAATGTGCTTCCCATCTTACAGATTTCTTATTACTTCATGATCCTTCTCTTCTTCATGCAGATGTTTAGAGAGGTCTATGGTCATTGCCTCCAGGAAGGGTGGAAATATTAACAGATAAAATAAAGAAGTTCAGGGGCTCCTGGGTGGCTCAGTTGGTTAAGCGACTGCCTTCGGCTCAGGTCATGATCCTGGAGTCCCGGGATCAAGTTCCACATCGGGCTCCCTGCTCGGCAGGGAGTCTGCTTCTCCCTCTGACCCTCCTCCCTTTCATGCTGTCTCTCATTCTCTCTGTCTCAAATAAATAAATAAAATCTTAAAAAAAAAAATAAATAAATAAAGAAGTTCATTACATTTTTTTTCTTTCAAAAGTCTAGATTTTCAAGAGAAAAAAAATATATGTGTAAAATATACAGCAGAATTGGGACAAAAGATGGACTTTCTGAGAATAAGAGTCAGGATACACTATCCTCCCCAAACTAAAACCACCCTGGTGAGGTGGAAGAGAGGTTTGAAAGAGTTAACAAGGGGGAAAGGCAATGCAAATCATGGAAATATGGGTTGGGCTGGAACATGCCCCTTTCTGGCATCAGTTTGGGGTACAGAGATATGCAAGAAACCTTAGATAATTTTGGAGATACCAGTGCAGGAGAAACTTATGCTCCCTTTCACAGACAAAGCCCAGGTTAATAGCAAGATGTCTGGATAGAAGTGACTGTCCAGGCACATGGCACTGACAGCCTCAGCAGCTGCCCACTGCTCAGTGTAACATAGGCACAGTTGAAGTATGAGAGCATCCAAGAGGAACGTGGAAACAATAAAGGGAGAACCATAATTGGTCAAACCAACTTTCTTAATCACAGTGTAGCCTGGATTTAGAGAATGATTACAAATCCCCAAAAGGTTCTGAGAGTGAAAGAAGAGAGTGCTAGATCCAAGAACCTGGCTATTGGGCTTGAGCCTGGTTATTAAGACCAATTCAGGAAGGACCTGCCTGGATCAGCACCCAATGACAGGCAGGAATGGAGCCATCTTAGTGTGTGCCAGCTTGAAGAGCTGATAGCCCAGGCTGTGTGCTTCCTGTCCAGCACTGACATTACTATACAAGCCCACCAGAACTTAGACACCATTCCAAGAAATGGGCGAGAGAGGAAGAATTGACCAAAATAAATTTCTACCACTTTGAGGAAAGGGCAAAGAGGAGGAATCTAGAACTGACTGAGCTAAAGTATCTACCAACTGGCCAGATGGAGGACTTATAGTGGAAATTGTGTTCTGTACAAAAAACAGAAATTATGCTTCTTGCACACCTGAGCTTGGGAAATGAAGTTTCTACCTGCTGCACACCTGTATCTCCAAATTAAGAAGAAAAAAAAATGCTTGGGGAACCTAGGTGGTTCTGTTGGTTAAGTGTTGACTCTTGATTTCAGCTCAGGTCATGATCTCAGGGCCCTGGGATTGAGCCCCATGTCGGGCGGGCTCCATTCTCAGTGGGGAGCCTGCTTGGGAATCTCCCTCTTCCTCTATCCCTCCCTCCAGTTTAGCTCTCTCTCTCTCTAAAATAAATAAATCTTTTAAAAAAAGGAAAAGAAAAAAAAGTTTGTGAAATATGTGGCAATGTGCTTACAGTTGTTATGACCTCTAACAAATTATTTATTAAACTCTCTCTGCCTCAGTCTCCATATCTGTAGATGGGAGTGTGGGCTTTATTGTAGCTTGTTTAATAACAAAATGAAGTAATATATGTTTCACAGTGCCTAGAATCAAATTAGTATTCAATGTTTATCATTTAGCTTCCTAACTCCAACTCCAGAGAGAAAACCTGGGGAAAAGAGCTATAGAAATTAAACAGAAAAACAAAGAGCTGGGGGATGGTGTTTGTCAGAAGATTATTAATGCTGTTACTGCTAATTATGAGACAGGGTATGCAGTTCCCAGACAGGGACTGCAATCAGCAAAATTTGCAGTTTGACACTCACTACAATTAGCAAGGCCAGGCCTGTTGATTAGCCACAACTCCCCAAATCTTGCCAGACTTTTTAATCCTCATTGGTAGCATATGAGGCCTCAGCTGTGCAAGAAGATGCCATTGCTATCTTCTCTAAAGGATGCCTGCCATATTTGTTGTTCATCTAAAGGAAAGAAGAAACCTCCCAGATCTATGCTAGTGACAATAGGTATTTCCTATAACGTGTCATCACAAATTCATTCACATGAAAACAAGAACTGGGTTTGTGTGCTCACTCTCTTAGTCCCTCCGAGATTCTGAACAGAAAAATTATAGGAAGTTGTTTTCTTCTATGTGCCAAGTGGCATTCATGATTCAATATTATGCCTATAATTAAATATCATGTAATATTTACTCACCTGTGTTCAGAATTTTATCAGCTAGATTTATTCTTCTAAGTCCCCTATAGTATTCCAATGTCAACAGTTCCCTCTGGAAATATAGTAGAAAAACTATTTGCTCTTACATGCCTAATTCCTTATGACAATTTGTGAATGGCAGCATGGAAGATTGTCCTGGAACCACTAAGTAGTGCAGCTTTGGGCAGTGTCTGAGGGCTTTACCTTTCTCATCCATAAAATGAAGTGTGAAGTAAAGTCATCTCTGGTTATGATGCTGGGAGGCTGGGTCCGAGGACACAGACAGGAGTCTCACAGGAACAGCCAAGAGGATTCTTGGCTTCATGCAGGATAAAAATCAAATGCAAGCCAGCAGGCGGTGAAAGCAGAGTTTATTCAAGATATATAGAAGAGAGAGATACTCAGAGCATCTGGAAGACTTGGAAAGGAAAAAAGGGGGTCTTGTCTTTGTTCAGGGTCTGGGGTTTTTTATTGAGGATGCTTGATCCTCTCAGGCATCCAGGAACCAGTTAGAATGAAGATGAGGACCCAGGTGTTATTCCTTGGAGCCAGGGGGACTTGATATAGAGATGTCTAGCTCAGGTGGTATGGAATTCACATATGACAGCTTCTTCCTGTCATCCTCACCTGATCCTTCCTTAGATGTTATTTATTCCAGAGAATCATTAATTCCTCGTCCCTTACAAAGAGTACATATGCTATTTGCATTACAAGGCATGTGTAAAGTAGGGTGGGGGTGCAGGTCCTAGCAAGAATAGAAGCAGGAAGAGAAACAAAACGCAGATTTGTATGGAGTCCTTCAGTTTCCTTGTCTCAGTGACATGGAACATATATCATACATTTTCTAGAATAGACTCAATTTCAAACAAACATCCTGTCCTTTTGTTCTCACCAATGGATTCATTCCTTTTAGACTGAGAGTTCAAGAAAGATTCTCAATTTACTCTAAAGATTATTGCTGATCAAAATTTCTGATTTTGTTGCAGACCAAAAATGAAGTGCCTTGGGAATAGAAAAGAGAATAAGCATGTTGGGGTAAAGGGAGAAAGAAGGTAAAATATTTCAGAATGAACACTGGAAAAGAAGCAGGCAAGATACCAAAGGCAACCTCCATTTCCTCACAATTTTGCTTAGACTCCCCTGGTTACTCTGCAGCAGACACGAGCAGATAAATGCTTATTGACTTCAAGATCAGGTCAACAGGATCCTTTCTGTCTATTTCCTTGTACGTTAAAACCTAAACACTTTGGTAAATGCTTTAAATGGGACTATTTAGTGTTCTCTGAATCAATGGTATATTTGAGCTACATGTGATAAAGAATGGCCACCATTCAATGAAACACTGTCTATAAACAATCACTGGGCATCAGGTTCTGTGCTTGTCTGTGGGACAATAGAAATGAGTAAAGCCCAGGCTCTGTTCCTAAGACCTCATAGCCTAGAGGAAGAAACGGATTTATAAGTACAACAGAAACATAAATAAACATCCAAGGCAACTCATAGGAAGTGAGTAACTCTTACAGGGAAATATTAAAGAGTGATTCCTGGATTGGGGGACATTTGAGCTGAATTCAGAAGATGAATAACAGTCTCTCTGGAGAGATGAAACAGAATGTTGGTAGAAATAACAGTATGGGTAAATGCATTTAAGACATGATATAGAAATTTTGTTTAGGGTATTATAAGAGGCTTGATATTTTTAGAGCATAATGTACAAGTGTGGTGGGAGATAATAGGAAATGTAAGCTAAGGTAAGTCATGAATGGGTAAGAGTTGAATGTCAGGAACCTCTTACAGCATTTGAACTAGGCCTAAATGCCTCTGAGGCATCAGCAAAGCATTTGAAACAGAAGAAAGTAGGACTGGGTTTGCCAGCAGGATTGTGAGTTGATGCCGAGATGAGCAGATGATAAACACAGAGAGATGTTTTCTGAGTATATAGAATTTGCACAGCTGAGAGATAAGAGGGTCTTATCTAAGACAAAAGTAATGGGAAAGAAAACAACAGCTTAACTTAAGAGGTGGGCAAGAAATATCCAACAGAATCTGGTTATATCTGATGTGGGACTCAGAGACACTTCAGTTCTGTGGCCCATATAACTGAGTGAATTTTGGTGTCATCAGTTGAGAAGGAAAATAAGAAGAGGAGGCATTTTGAATTTGGTGGGCAAGTAGACATCCAGATATCCAGAGATAATTGGAGAATGGCTGTAAAGAGCATAGGAGAAACCATTGGTGTCAAGATATGGATAGCACCAAATTCTATCATTTATTTGCTTACTGTCTGCCACATAATAGTCATGAAACTAGACCCAGTGGATAAGATGGAAAATGTCCCTACCCCCAAAGGTATCAGAATCATGAAGGCAAATGTAGTAGAAGATACTCATGCTATTGGAGGAAATACGAGGTATGAAGAGAACATAGAAAGGGCTAAAAATAGAGCTACCCTACAACCCAGCAATTGAACTACTGGGCATTTACCACAAAGATACAAATGTTATCTTTACACCTGCACCCCAATGTTCATAGCAGCAATGTCTACAGTGGCCAAACTGTGGAAGGGGCTGAGATGTCCTTTAACAGATGAATGGGTGAAGAAGATGTGGTTCATGTATATACAATGGAACATTATACAGTCATCAGAAAGGATGAATACATACTATTTGCATCGACATGGATGGAACTGGAGGGTATAGTGAAATAAGTCAATCAGAGAAAGACAATTATCATATGGTTTCACTCATAAGTGGAATATAAGAAATAGCACAGGAAATCATAGGAGAAAGGAAGGAAAACTGAAAGGGAAGAAATCAGAGAGGGAGACAAACCATGAGAGACTCTTGTCTCTGGGAAACAAACTGAGGGTTGAAAGGGAGGTGGGTGGGGGGTTGGGGTAACTGGGTGATGGGCATTAAGGAGGGCATGTAATGTGATGAGCACTGGGTGTTATACACAACTAATGAATGAACACTACATCAAAAACTAATGATGTACTATATATTGGCTAATTGAATTTAGATTTAAAAAGGGGGTTCATAACAAAAAGTAGGTCTCCAAGTGGCATGGGGGGAGGGGTGTGGGGCAGGCATCAAGTCCAAGAGCAGAATGGCAGGAGTCAAGGCTGAGGAAGTTACTCAGGCACAATCATGGGGAAAAGCTGCTTTATAGAATTATAACTTTATCCAGTGTGCAAAAGAAAGGCACTTAAGGATTTTTTTTTTAAAGATTTATTTATTTATTTATTTATTTGAGACAGAGAGAATGAAAGAGACAGAGAGCACATGAGAGGGGGGAGGGTCAGAGGGAGAAGCAGCTCCCTGCCGAGCAGGGAGCCCGGGAGCCCAATGCGGGACTCGATCCTGGGACTGCAGGATCATGACCTGAGCCAAAGGCAGTCGCCTAACCAACTGAGCCACCCAGGCGCCTCGGCACTTAAGGATTTTTAGCAGGGTAGTGATACAAATCAGATTTGTATTTTAAAAACTCACTCCAGCTACTGTGTAGAAAAGGAGATGTTGGGCGCCTGGGTGGCTCAGTTGGTTAAGCGACTGCCTTCAGCTCAGGTCATGATCCTGGAGTCCCAGGATCGAGTCCCGCATCGGGCTCCCTGCTCAGCAGGGAATCTGCTTCTCCCTCTGATCCTCCCCCCTCTCATGCTCTCTCTCTCTCTCATTCTCTCTCTCAAAAAAAAAAAAAAAAAGAAAAGGAGATGTTAATTAAAATAGCGAACCTGCATGTGATTACCTAGGGCCAGGACCACAATTCAGTTCAACCCGCTAATGTGCTCTGACCTGCAGAGTGCTTTTTAAAATTCTGGATTAGTTGTGAGCATTTAAAAATTGGAAGCTCTCACATAAAAGCAGGGTTACAGGCTGCTTTTGAAAATGGAAAGACCTGGCAACTCTGGGTCCACATTCCTGAGCTGTCAACAATTGGCCGGAACTTGGGGTGTCTAGAAAGTGACTCTTTTGGACAAGGTGGGTGTTCGTCTGTATGCCACAGTCTAATGGAGGCATTCAGTTTGATTTTCCTCCTCCCGCTTTACCAGGAGAGATCATGTAGACAGAATGATGAAATGCTGTGCGTGCCTATCCAAAACCAAACTCATGTAGCAGATCCCTTACTTGTGGGATTTGTTCCAGCAATTCTCTCTTTTCGCATCAGATTTTCCCCCTCTACTTGATCATTGCCACTGGAAAAACCTGTTGTTATTTCTTCCATCTTAAAAATAAATTTTGTGCTCCACTTTCTTACTGTTAGAGAGATTGCACTCAAACTCAGCCTCCCGGAACGTCGTCAGGAGTTAGCAGTTGGCCTTTCTAGCAATTTTTTTGTAAACATCTATGACCTCCACTGAGCCAGCAAGCCAAAGTGATCTGTTTATCCTTACTGACAAGACTGTTCTCTCGCACCCTATGAAGGGGAGGACAGGTCTCTCCTCTTAGAGCTAATTCAGCTGCTTCCTTCAAGCACATTCCTTCATAGATGACCTAGGAACTGGGAACCTATACACCTCATGACTTTCTGTCACTGATGTCGCTTGAGCCCTTTGCACATCACTCCTGGCCCTTTCTTTTTCTCATATCCTCCTGACTCTCCCTTCAAAGCCATAGCTCATCACTTCTCACCACCTCCACTGCTACCATCCTATTCCAAGCCATGATCACCTCGTACTTGGAATATAGCAGTAACATCTGTATTCGTTATCTATTGCTGGATAACAAATTTCCCCCAAACTTTGGTGGCTTAAAACAGCAATACTGATTATCTCATCATCGCTGTAGGTCAGGAATCCAGGTGTGGCTTAGTTGACATCTCTATTTGCCAGTCTCCTACAGGCTTCAAGGTGTCGGTTGGGTCTACCTATCATGGCACAAAGGTGGAAGGATCCACTTCCAAGCTCATTCATGAGGTGGCTGGCAGGATGCATTTCCTGTGGATTAGAGGACTGAGGGCCTCAGCAACTCAGTGGCTATGAGCAGAGGCTTCCTGCAGCTCCTTGTCACATGAACCTGTCTGGCGGGTGGCTCAGAATATGCCACCTTGCTTCATCAGAGCAAATGAGAAGAACCAGAGAGAAGTCATCACCTTTTACAGCCTAATCTGGGAGGTGACATTCATTATTTTGTCATAGTCTATTCATTAGGTCCAGCCCACATTCAAAGGTAGGAGATCCCATGAAAAATGTGACTTCTAGGAGGCAGGAGTTATTGTTATAAGTTATCTGAGTTACTTTCTCAGAAGTCTGCCTACCATAGCTTCCTCTCTGGTTAACCTGCCACTATAGTTGATTCTTGGCAGACTGTCTGCAACACCGCAGCCAGAGGGACTCTTTGTAAGTCAGGTCATGTCAGTCCTTTTGTAAAACCCTGCAATGACTCCCATTTTACCCTAAGTAAAATCTGAAGTCCTTACAATGGCTTCCCATGCTCCACATTATCCAGCTCCTGCTACTTTTCTGATCTTGTCTCCTACCACTTTCTCCATTGCTCAGCATGACCAACTGCACTGGCCTCCTCACTAGCCTTCAAACATGGTAGCTAGTCATGCTGCTGCCTCAGGGCCTTTGAACAAGCTCTTCCCTCTATCAGGAAAGTTCGTCCTCCAGATTTTCATATTGATACTGCACTGACCTCCTTTAAGACTTTGCTAAAATATCACTTCCTTAATGGAGTCTACCCTGGCAAACTTATCCCTCTCTCCAAAACTCCTGGTTTCTCTAATCTTCTTTTAATTTTTTCTATAATATTTCTAATATGCTAATTTACTTATTTATTATGTAATACTATAATGCTGAACCCATAAATGCAGCTATCTTTATTTGACATCTATTAATGAATCCCAAGTGTCTGGAAAATAATAGGAGCCCAATAAATATTTCCTGACTGACTGAATGAATGAATGAATATGTAGGATTTGACTGAGGACTAGCCTTGGGGAACACCAATATTTAAGTGACTGGTAGGGGAAGAGGATCCAGGAAAAATGGAATATTGAACATCTTTTGCACCAAACTTCACATCCTACTGGTTTCTTTCTTTCTTTCGTTCTTTTTCTTTCTTTCTTTTCTTTCTTTCTTTCTCTTTCTTTCTTTCTTTCTTCCTTCCTTCCTTTCTTCCTTCCTTTCTTTCTTTCTTCCTTCCTTTCTTCCTTCCTT
>NW_023270268.1:12810539-12895227 GCF_011800145.1 Mirounga leonina | reverse complement strand
TTTCTTTCTTTCTTTCTTTCTTCTTTCTTTCTTTCTTTCTTTCTCCTCTTTCTTTCATGCTGCAGACATTTATTTTATTATTTTGTTTTTGTTTTGTCTTGTTTTTCTTTTTCAAGTTTTTTTTTTTTTAATTCCAGTTATTTGACATACAGTGTAATATTAGTTTCAAGTGTAGGATTTAGTGATTCATCACTTACATGTAACACCCAGTGCTCATCACAAGTACCCTCCTTGATCCCCATCACCCATCCAACCCATCCCCCTGCCCACCTCCCCTCCAGTAACCCTTAGTTTGTTCTTCATAGTTAAGAGTCTGTTTTCTGATTTGCTTCTCTCTTTTTTATTCCCCACTGTGTTCATCTGTTTTGTTTCTGAAATTCCACATATGAGTGAAATCATATGGTACTTGTCTTTCTCTGATTGACTTATTTTGCTTAGCATAATACTCTAGCTCCAACCACATCATTGCAAATGGTAAGATTTCATTCTTTTTTTATGGCTGAATAATAGTCCATTGTATAGATATAGATATAGATATAGATATAGATATAGATATAGACCATATCTTCTTTATCCATTCATCAGTCAATGGACATTTGGGCTCTTTTTGTAATTTGGTTATTGTTGATAATGATGTTGTAAACATCAGGTGCATGTAACCGTTAGAATCAGTATTTTTGTATTCTTTGGGTAAATACCTAGTAGTACAATTGCTCAGTCATAGGGTATTTTATTTTTAATTTTCTGAGGAACTTCAATACTGTTTTCCAGAGTGGCTGCACCAGTTCACATTCCCACCAACAGGATAAAAGCATTCCCCATTCTCCACATCCTTGTGAACACTGGTTTCCTGTGTTGTTAATTTCAGCCATTCTGACTGCTGTCAGGTGGTATCTCATTGTAGTTTTGATTTGTATTACCCTGATGATGAGTGGTGTTGAGCATCTTTTTATATGTCTGTTGGCCATCTGTATGTCTTCTTGGGAAACTGTCTATTCATGTCTTCTGTCCATTTTTTCACTGGATTATTTGGGTTTTGGGTGTTGAGTTTTACAAGTTCTTTATATAGTTTTGATACTAAACCTTTATCAGTTATGTCATTTGCAAATATCGTCTCCCATTCTGTAGGCTGCCTTTTAGTTTTATTTATTGTTTCCTTCCTTGTGCAGAAGCTTTTTATCTTGATGAAGTCCCAATAGTTTATTTTTGATTTTGTTTCCCTTGCTTCTGGAAACATATCTAGTAAGAATTTGCTATGGCTGATGTCAAAGAGGTTACTGCCTGTGTTCTCCTCTAGGATTTTGATGGTTCCCTATCTCATATTTAGGCCTTTCATCCATTTTGGATTGATTTTTGTGCATGGTTTAAGAAAGTGGTCCAGTTTCATTCTTCTACATGTTGCTGTCCAATTTTCCCAACACAATTTGTTGAAGAGACGGTCTTTTTTCCATTGGATATTCTTTCCTGCTTTGTCAAAGATTAGTTGACCATATAGTTGTGGGTTCACTTCTGGGTTTTCTATTCTGTTCCATTGATCTATGTGTCTGTTTTTGTACCAGTACCATACTGTCTTGATCACTACAGCTTTTAATATAACTTGAAGTCCAGAATTGTGATGCCTCCAGTTTTGCTTTTCTTTGTCACGATTGCTTTGGCTATTTGGGGTCTTTTGTGATTTCCATACAAATTTTAGGATTGTTCTAGTTCTGTGAAAAATGCTAGAGGTATTTTGATAGGGATTGCATTAAATGTATAGATTGCTTTGGAGAGTATAGACATTTTAACAATATTTGTTCTTCTATTCCATGAGCATGGAATGTTTCTTCCATTTCTTTGTGTCATCTTCAATTTCTTTCATCAGTGTTTTATAGTTTTCAGAGTACAAATGTTTTACCTCTTTGGTTAGGTTTATTCCTAGGTATCTTAGAGGTTTTTGTGCAATTGTAAATGGGATCAATTCTTTGATTTCTCTTTCTGCTGCTTCATTATTGGTATATAGAAATGCATCAGGTTTCTGTACATTGATTTTGTATCCTGTGGCTTTACTTAATTTGTGTATCAGTTCTAGCAATTTTTTGGTGGAGTCTTTTGTGTTTTCTATATTGAGTATCATGTTATTGGCAGTGAAAGTTTGACTTCTTCCTTGGCAATCGGATGCCTTTTATTTCTATTTGTTATATGATTGCTGAGGCTAGGACTTCCTCTACTTTCCTAACCTTGTCATTTTTGGATCAACTAGCTGAGCTCAAATGTAATCTGAATGTATCTTGTCACAGCTATACCAAGTAATGGGAAATTTTTGCTGGGGATTTGCTGCCATCAGCAAGAAGGGCACCTGCAGGGATCCACTCAGCTGCTCTCCCACCCATGTAAACATGGAAGTACAAGGTTGTTAACAACCCGTAGAGCAACCCTTGACCAGTGGGGGATAGGAAATGATGAATAAATATTACTATTTTCTGATCCTCAGGAAGAACATTCTCAAGTGCAAACTTATAGCTCCTTACACAGCTCTTAGCAAGATGAAGTCCTATGGTCCACAGTTGTGATTTCCTTAATCAAGGTTGCACACTTAGATCAGCTTTTTCTCTTTCCCTGTTCTAGTCTTCCAATTTGCCCCCTCATATTCCTTGGAATCACTTCCTAAAACAAACCCCCTGCACACAAGCCTTTGTTTCATCACCTGCTTATAGGAGAAAGCTATGTTAAGACATGTCAAAATAAGACAATCAACAAAAAAAATGAACCCACAAATGATTACGAAAATGTTGGTGAACAACACTTTCAAATACTACATAGCAGTCAAGTAAGATTATGAAATTTGGAGGCCACTGTTAATCAGTACACTGGAGAGGTGGGTGGGAGGCAATATTAAAATAGATTGTGGAGTAAAGCAAAGGGAAATAAGAAAATGGAAACAACTCTCTTCCGAAGGAAATGGACAGACTGGAAGCATATACAGGGCACACTGGGAAGAGACAGGTGTTCCAAGAAATAAATACATTCTAATGGAGTAAGTGCTATAAAAATGTGGTTACACAGGGACTTATGTGCCATGTCTGCTAAGGAAAAAATACAGGAAGGCAATTTTTGAGCTGAGTCTTACAGGACCATTTTGCCACGTGAATGGTTGGAGGGTTTCAGGCAAACTCCCATAAACAGCTTTTGCAAAGGCACTGAATTCTGAAAGATAAGAGTGTATGTGAGGAATTTTAAGGGCAGCAGCCTGGCTAGAACATATATTGTTATGATGGTTACAGATGGTGCTGGAGACATGGCAGGGCCAGGCTGTGATGGGTTGTCGACAGGGACTGAATCTTCTGCCTCCTACTCAACAAGTTTTATTTTATTAGGAGTTTATTTTTAAGTTATGGAAGGAAGAATCAGTGCCATTATTATCACGCTAACAAAATCAACAATAATGCCTTGACGTCCTTTAATTCTTAGCCCTTAATTATTTTGACCAGCTATCTCCAAAACCTTTTTTTTATAGTTGTTTTCTTTGAATCTGAACCTAAACAAATCAATTCTTTGTATTTGCTTAAGTCACTTAAGTCTTTTTCATCTAATGAAGTAACTGTCCCACTTTATTTCCCCATGATATGTACTTGTTGTAAAAGTTGAATTCAAAGATTTTTAAATCTGACTGCTGAATAGTCAGACAAGACTGATTTTTTAATTTCTTTTTGGAATTTACTGAGGTTTTCTTTACTAACCAAACATGGTCGTTCTTTGCAAATGATTAATAGACCCTGGAAAAAGAAGGCTTGTTTCATGTTTGGTTGGTTATGTTAATGCTTTTACAGTCCTGTGAGCCCAGTAGCTGCAGGATATGTTCACTAAGGGGAAGCTGAACTTCAGTATTGATAAAGGAATCCATACCTGCCCTAAATCAGCCCCATCTATGTGCTGAACAAATATTCCTTTATTTGTCAAGAACATGAAGCTAATTGTCACCAAGTTCTCCATGTCATGGGATTGCATGCTTTTCATCAGAATTCTCTAGAATACACTCAAGATGACTCCATCAGTATGGCGCAAGGCCAGGAGGAAGAGGTAGGTAATGACAAAAGTGCATTCTTATCTCACATTTTGCCACAAATAATTACAAGGATTGTTATGCAAATAGTAAGAAGAATAACCCCTTGGTCCTGAAGGATCTCTTATAGTGATTGGCAGATAATATAAACTCCTGCCAGAGCCCTACTCTGTGACATTCTTAGGCAAGCTTAATAACAACTAATAGTCAATGTTTCAGACCATCATCAGCTAAGCCAGTAGCTTACTGTTCTAGCTCTTCCTGTTAGCCCATCCATGATCCATTGTGTGATATCCACTGGCATGGAGGTGCATGCTCTCCCTCTCAACCCAGTGCCTAAATCTAGGATCACCCAGATGAAGGCACACTGATCAAACCCAGACCATGCTCACCAAGTCTTGAAAGTTTCCTGGAGCAAACACTGCTCTGAATCTTATGACTATATTAAGTCAGGTTAAATTTACATTCAGATATTAGTAATAGAAACCAAAAATTCCATTGGCTTTGTAAAGATTAAAGTTTGCTTCTCTTTTCCATGTGAAATAATTCTGAATTAAATTGGCAGGACAGCTACATTAGCTTCAGAGTACCATTAGAGGCCAGGGTCCTTCTATTTTCTGTCATTTTTTGTCATTTTTCTGTCATATTCCAAGGTTTTTCAGCACTGTTAGTCCTGAAATTTCTAGACTTCTTTTCCTTTCCATTCCTATTTGCAAACCAACCAATTATTTTTCTTAGTTTACCTCTTTACTATGAAATTCAGTCATTAGTACTAAGTCAGGCTATTAATATTCTGTATGCCAACTTCTTCACTTAAACCACAAGCTCATTTAGCTTATTATCTGCCATCCAAATTTTTGGTTTTCATTTGTATAGAACATATTTTTCCATCCCTTCACTTCTAGTCAGTGTGTGTCTGTACATCTGAAGTGTATTCTATAAGCAGCATATAGATGGGTCTTATTTCTTATACATTAAGCCACTCTACGTCTTTTGATCAGAGAATTTAGTCCATTTACATTTAAAGGGACATTATTGCTATGTACTTCCTGCCATTTTGTTAAATGTTTGCTGGTTGTTCTGTAGCTCCTCTCTGTTCCTTTTTTCTTCTTTTCTCTCTTCCCTTATGGTTTGACGACTTTCTTTAGTGTTATGTTTAGATTCCTTTCTCATTATCTTTTATGTATCCACTGTAGGCTTTTGTTTTGTGGTTACCATAAGGCTCACATATAACAGCCTATATATGTAATAGTCTATTTTAGGTTGATAGCAACTTAAATTTGAATGCATGCTAAAACTCTATATTTTTACTCCCCACAATCCCATATTTTATGTTTTTGTTGTCACGTTTTGCATCTTTTTATTTTCTATATCCTTTAATTATTGTAGTTAGAGTTATTTTTAACACTCTTGTCTTTGAACCTTCATACTAGCTTTATAAGTGATTAATCCACTACCATTATTGTATATTTACCTTTATCTGTGAGATTTATTCTTTCATATGTTTTCTTGTCACTAATTAGTACCCTCTCTTTTCAGTTTAAAGAAGTCCCTGTAACATTTCTTATAAGGCTGGTTTAGTAGCGTTGAACTCCTTTAGCTTTTGCTCATCTGGAAAATTCCTTATCTTTCCCTCAATTCTGAATGATAACCTTGCTGGGTAGAGCATCCTTGGTTGTAAATTTTTCCTTTTCAGCTCTTTGGATATATCATGCCAACCTCTTCTGACCTGCAAAGTTTCTGCTGAAAAATCTGCTGATAGTCTTGTGGGGAATCCCTCATATGTAAAAAAGTTGTTTTCTCTTTCTGTTTTTAAAATTCTCTAACTTACAACATTTTAATTATAATATGTCTTGATGTGAATCTCTTCAGGTTCATCTTGTTTGACACTTTCTGTGCTTCCCAGATCTGGATGTCTGTTTCTTTCTACATGTTAGGGAAGTTTTGGGGCATTATTTCTTCAAATAAATTTTCTGCCCCTTTTTCTCTCTCTAATTTTTCTAGGACCACTATAATGTGAATTTTATTCTGTTTGATGTTGTCCCATATACCTCTTAATCCACCTTCATTTTTTAAAATTCTTTTTATGTTTGCTGTTCTGTTTGGGTAAGTTCCACTACTCTATCTTCTAGCTCACTGGTCATTTCTTCTGCTTCATCTTGTCTGCTGTTGAACCCCTTTAATGTACTTTTCAGTTTAGTTATTATATTCTTCATCTCTGTGACTTCTGGTCGGCACTTTCTTATACTTTCTATCTCTTTGTTGAAGTTTCTACTGTGTTCATCCATTCTTCTTCTGAGTTCAGTGAGCATCTTTATGACTATTACTTTTTACTCTTTATCAGTTAAATCACTTAGGTTCATTTCATGAGGGATTTTTCCCAAGGTTTTATCTTGTTGTTTTGTTTAAAACATATTCCTCTGTCCCCTCATTTTTTTCTTGACTCTCTGTGTTTGTTTCTGTGTATTAGGTAAAACAGCTATCTCTCAGTCTTGAGTGAATAGCCTTATGTAGGAGGTGAACCTTGCCATTCAACCTTGCTCTAGGTCTTGGTTGCCTCTTGAAACTTTGCGATTGTCTAAGCAGCTTGATTTATTCTTGATAGGTCCAGTTGTTGAGGGTGTGCCAGGAACTGTCAGTGTTCCAAAGGATGTGATCTCAGTCAGCTCCTAGTATCAGGATAATTGGAAGCCAGACCCCCAAACCACAGCTTTTAAAGTATGCCAATTTATACAGTCTCATGAGACTGCAATTGTAAAGCTTGCTGCCTCCAGAACAAATGATCTGGAGTTGTCCCTTGGTCAGCAGTTGCAAAAATTGAGGCTCCAGACAAGTGTACATGCTCCTTTCTAGGAGCTACAGGCAAGTTGTAGCAAGACCCAGGGAGAGTGCAAAGATGGACTCCTCCCGCCCACATTCCAAAGCCCTTTGTAGCCTCTAGATGTGTGACAAACCTAAAGCCTGCCCCTCAGGTGGAAGCTCCAGGACAAATAAACAGCCCTTTTTCATAGGAAGACTAGAAGTGCGTTTCAGTCTGCTGTCTGCACAGTGCTCTGGGGGGTGGTAGCCTGCCAAGAACTGTGTCTCTGATTATGACAATATCATGTGACTCAGGAGCACAAGCCCCCTGACCACCAGAGCCAGGCAATCAGAGAGAGTCCTCCACATGATCTGTGTGTACTCACCAGCTTTAGTGAGATAACTGGGGAGTGGAGGGGCAGGGCATGCCTGCCAGCTCTGGCGGTGCAGCAGGAGACTGCAGAAAATGTACTCACCTACCGGCAGCAGCAAGCGTGAGGAAGGGTGTAGAAATGGTGCCCACCAGTATTGCTGTCCCGGAGAGAGTCCCACTAGGCCCTTTCCCCCCCTGGTGAACAGTTTAAGATTAACAAATGGATCTCCTTCACAAATAGTCTAGGCACTTTTCAGATTGCTGCTTTTGTGCTAAGTCCTTAGCCCAAGTGACTCTGCATGCAAGCCCTTTAAGAGTGGTATTTCAGTTTCATCCCAGCCCTTTGGGTCTCTTGGATGGAACCCCACGGTTTTTCAAAGCTAGACACTTTGGAGGCTCATCTCTCCAGTGCAGGTGCCAAGAGTTGGAGTGCCTGTTCTGGGGCACACACCCCTAGCTCCTCAGGAACATACTCCTCTTTTGTGAGATCCTTCTCAATTGTGGGGTTTTAGGCAAGACTTTATCTCAGCCTCTCCTGTCTGTTTCTATGTGGCCATTTTATCCTTTGCATGTGGAAGAACTAGCTGTTCAGTCAATTTTCAAAAGGAATTGTTCTATATGTAGCTCTATATTTGATGTGTCCATAGGAGGTGAGTTCAGGATCTTTCTATGCTGCCATCTTGGACCCTGCCTTCCAAACTACTGCTTACAATTTTATCAAATGTTTCACTACTGCATAAATTGGATGCCATCTTTAGGTCTTCAGTAACAGTTTCTTTGTCATTCTCTGCCCAGATACAAAGTCAATACCACATGTATTGTTTTTCTTTTCAATAGCTTACTTTTAGATACAGGTATGTGTCAGGATATGCCAACTAGTCAGGATGGGTTGTAATAAATAACCTCAAAGTTTTTGAGGCTTATAATCACGAATTGTATTTATTTCTCATTCTAACCATGCTGGAGCCCAGCTGGATATTTTCTCATCTCAGGGCCCAGATTAAATGAGCAGTTCCTATCCAGGATGTTGCTAGGTGAAGGTAGGAGGAAAAAAAATATGATAACTCTTAAACCTTTTGCTAGAAAGTTGAACACATTATTTCTGCTCACATTTCATTGGCCAAATCCTTTTGTCAATTGAGTAGAGAAATATATCTTCCCATTGGGAAGAAAATAATGCTTTACATATCCAAGCTCAGAGTCAATGCAGCAGGATATACAATCCTTTCACATGGAGGGTAAAACAGACACAGTGAGCCCACTGTGAATATTTGCTGAGTGCTTGCTATTTCAGTACAAATCAGCCTTACATCCAGTTGCCAGCATGGAGCCTTCCTTGTCCATGTTTACAACAGGACCATAATACTGGGGAATTAAATCCTCCTCCCACTGCTCCCATGGGCAACCTCAACCAATAAACACTCCAAGTTTCTCATCCCTCAGGGCAACTCTGAAGTTCATGGTCTACACTGGGATAAGACTGAGCTCCAGTTGCTCTCAGTGGTAACTTGCTTTATAACATGCCCTTTGTTGGCATCTGTCCATTTTCTGTCTTGCTTTTCATTTCCATATTAGTATTTCCTGTGATCACTTCCCAAATAAGCTACTTGCACTTGAGTCCTTGCTTCAGGGGCTCCTTCTGGGAATCCAAACTAAGATGGAAGGACAGAAAATATTTAGAGCAATGATACAATCTGCCACAAAGAGAAGAATGCCTTTGGGCGGTAATTAGTAGTCTCTGCCAAAAATTCCAACACAAGAATGGATCCACCCATCTTCTCTATGCTTCTGTCTTCAAATCTGTTCATCTCTTGGTCAGACCAGAAACATTGTGTCCCAGAAGGGATAAGGACTCCTGTAAAAGATTATTTTCTTCCACTTCTAGACCACAGGAAGCAGGAGCAATCATTTACTCTAAACAGACTCTACCACCCTTTCTTTCATAGGGCCTCAGGATGTTTATTCAGGAATTCCCTTTATAGGCACGTATGCTCCCTTCCCACAGCACTGATGCATTCTGTACCACATGGGGATGGTGAGAGCAGGTGCACCCAAGCCCTCTTCTGTGACTCTCCCTCTCCTACTTCCTTCCCCTCCACAAAGTGCACCTTACCTACAAAAATCACCTTGTCAGTATTATCCTGCATGAAACAAGCCTGAAACATATATATAGCACTTTATGCACACATACGAACTAAGCAGAGACATAATTTAGGTATGGGTTTTTTTGGACAAAAAACAAAACAAAACAAAACAGATAGTGATTAAAAATTTCTCTCTCTAGATCCTTCCTCTCTCCCTCTCTCTCTCCCACATACATCCCAAGGAACCAGATTGATACTCATCATTCCACCACTTTGAAATACTTTGAGATTAGTGAGTGTGATAACTCATAATTCAGTATCTTATCTTTTGTGACAATGTAAAATACAACCGAATTTGCTTTTTATGGCATAAATTGTTTTCTTTCCTTTAGGAAGAATATGAATAGAAAGAGATTTTAGAAAGGAAAACAAGTAGAAGAGTAAAAACTTCTTATTCCATGCTGCCCAGAAACCAGGACTTAGTTGTAAACTATTTTAAAACCCATTAATTAAAAAGGATGGGTGTGGCTTATTATTGCAAAGGTTAGAAATCAAATGGCACCTTAGGATAAGAATATGATGGGAACTCTGACTGCAGAGCCGAAACCTGTATCACTGCCCTGATTGCATAAAAGCCCGAGATGTTGCAGCTGTAATAAAGTGAGAGAGAATTAGAGTAATCTTACTTTCTAATGAAGATACATGCTTCTACATCCAAAGAAAAATGTATTCTCCGATTTTTTGTGTCATATTTCAATTGTCTTGTATTTTCACCTACCTGTATCCTATGTGTCTTCCCTTCCCTGTGACCTCTTGTCATTGAAGCAACTGCTGACCCAATGTCAATTTCTCAGGCTCTGAGCCCTGCTCGTGGAAGGGGAGTGGCATGAGGATTCATGGCCCTCCAGTTGAGAACAAGCTCAGGGGAGGGGGGGGATCCTGTACGTCCATTTGCATATGACTCTTGATGAAGCCAGAGCTGGTTATTATTGCTTTGAAGAGATATCCTCATAGGGGAGAAATGAATGCGGTGACATGCCAGAGACATTTGTGGATGGGTGACCCAGAACTAGGGCTGACAGAATCTAAACATTGAAAACTATCAAGGGCCCTATACTAAGGCTACCAGAATTTAGGAATCTAAGAGAGGTAAAACTAACAACTAAAAAATGGGTGACAAGACATAAGATTTGCAAGCTTCTAATTTTACTGAGTGAAGACATTTAGAAAAAACAACCTACAGGGGTGCCTGGATGGCCCAGTCGGTTAAGCGTCAGACTCTTGATTATGGCTCAGGTCATGATCTCAGGGTCATGAGATCGAGTCCCACGTTGGGCTCCATGTTCAGTGTGGAATCTGCTTGAGTTTCTCTCTCCTTCTCCCTCTGCCCTTCCCCACACCCATTCTCACTCTCTCTCAAAACAACAACAAAAAACAACCTACAAACAAATACACTTATGAGTGTCACTATTTTAAAAAGAAAGGACATTTGAATTCCCCCTTCCTAATAACTATATAAGTTTGTAAGAACTTATCAGTATGGTCCTTATTTTCCTCCACGTTAACATCCTGGGCTAGTGAAAAATTTGTGCACTCTATTCTGAAGGTTGACCTTAGGAAAACAGTTCAGAATCCTTCTTGAAAAGCTCTAGTCTCCTCGGCAAAGTCTGTGACTAGCTTCAAATGTCATACTGCCCAGCACTGAAGCCTCTGGTTCATACTTGAACTGCACAAATTTTTTTAAGAAGCTAAATAATTTAGCAAAGGAAATCTCCTGATAGATTTTAAAGAATTCATGTTCTAATGCCAGCTCATGTAATTCTTGACTTCTCTGTTGATAGGTATCTGCACATGGGTGCACAAGAATGAATTAAAAATTCACTGGGCAAAATGTTTTACTACAAACTATTATAATTCTGATTAACTTTGGGGCCATATTTCTGAAGGTGTTATTCTCTCTCTCTCTGCTAAGGTGGTGATGCAAATCCTTTGAAGAATCTTGGGACCTTGGACAACCATCTTACTGGCTATGGACCATCTCAGAACTCTTATTACGTCGAATGGAAATAAGCTTCTACCTTTTATTGTTAAGTTTAAAGGCAACTAAAACCCAACTTAGACCCTTTAAGCTTCCTGAACTCCTAATTCAGAGAGCAATTGCAGGATTTTTAGAAAGTTAAAAAATTATAAAACTCGTATAAGAACACGTGGCATGTTCTCAGAGTTATTTCATTGTTATAAATGCTTTCATTATTAAACAAGAAAAATAACACAAATGAGTAAAGAGTTCAATTCAAGAAGTTATATGAAGAACAATAAAAGAAACTTAATAAAATGGAGGGTATTAATAATGAAGAATAATAAAAGAAACTTAATAAAATGGAGGGAATTAATACAGTTAAAAGCAGAAAATAAATAATTACACTGAAAGAAATAGACTGCATAAATCAAAGAACAAGTTCTTGAGGAAAACAATGAATTCTTCTGGCAAATGTAATCTCAAAAAGAAATTGAAAAGCATAAATTCACAAGATCAACTTTAAAAATATGATATAACCATAGAACTGGATATTGTTTTCGAAGAATAAGAAAATAAAATATACTAACAATTCCTACACAAAACAGTACAAAATTGTACACAGATAAAATATGGAACAATAGCTATAGAAGAAATGGAAAATGTTCCAAAGAATAAGCTTCATAAAAAAGATGTAGGCTCAGACATGGTTTTATAGATTAGTTATTTCAAAGTATTAAGCAACAGAAAATTCTCATACCAACTTTTTCCATCACTGAAAATGATAGAAAGCTTCACAGTGCATTTTATGTAATGAGCCTAATCCGGAGACCATCATCTAACAGCTAAGACCAACATATAAAATTTTAAAGCAGAACATAAAATAAAAACAAATTTCATGTGAGTTTTCACAATATATTTATGTGTTAATTTTTTTGTATGAATGCCACATTTCAATAAAAGTTAGAATATAAAAATGTAAACCTTACTTATTGATATAAATTCTAAGCTCTCAAATGATAGATAAATTTAGTCGTTTATCAAAAAGTGATATATTGAGAGCAAGGAGGACATAATCTTTGTATTATGATCTCTCAGTAAAAATATATAATAATACAATTGCTCACATCAAATGAAAAACCATGTAATAAGTTAAAAAGTCATTCGGTGAACATCCATACATTACACACAAAATCTTGAACTACAAATAGAAGGAACATTTATCATGGTTAAAATACAATCTAAGGCTAGCTTAGAGTATAAGACTAAAAGACAAGAAACATTCCCATTAAAGTAAGGGAAGAGACAAAGATTTGAACTATTGCTAGTACGTTTTCTTAAACCTTGTTTTGAAAGATTCAATCAATAACAAAGTACAAGAAGTATAAATAAGATGTTTAACAACTGCAAAGGAGAAGATAAAATTATTGTTAGTAGGTACTATCATTTCACTAGAAAAGTGAAGAGAATCAGCTGGAAAATCTTACACAACTAATAAAATGTCCAGAGACAAAGTAATTATGTAAAAACCAATAGCTAGAGTGGAAAAATGACTACTTTCACCACAGAAAACAAGGCATTTAATAGCCAGGAATACACTCAACAGAAAAAAACATACAAAATAATTTTATAAGAAAAAAATATGTTGTTATGTACATGGAATGAAAATTAAGTTCTCACCAAGTAAATTTAAAAATTAATAAATACAAAGTTTGTAAAACAAAACAAAACAAAACTCAAGGTGTTTGCTTTTTTAAAAAGTGGCAAATTGATGATAAAAGTTCATTTTGAGTTTTGAGTTTTTATTTTTTTACTTTAATTTTATTTTAATAAAAGTCCATTTTAAAAAATATGGGGATGATACCAGGAATATTTTGAGTAAACAAAGAATATTAAAAAGGAATTTCCCAGGGCACCTGGGTGGCTCTGTTGATTGAGCATCTGACTCTTGTTTTGGCTCAGGTCATAATCTCAGGGTCATAGGATAGAGCCTCATGTCGGGCTCTGTGCTGGGTGCGGAGTCTGCTTAAGATTCTCTCTTTCCCTCTCCCTCTTCCCCCATCTGCTCTCCTCCGATCTCTCTTTCTATCTTTCTCTAACTCTCCCTCCCATAAAAAAAAGGAACTTCCCAACCAAACATGAAAATACATATATGAGACAATAATTAAAGCTGTGGTATTAAAGTGGAAATAAGGATATCAAAGGAAAGTAATTTAAATCCCAGACCAAAAAAAAAAAAACAAAAACCCTTTTTCTATAAGAGAAGACTTCCAAAGGTGACATTTGACACTGATAAATATTAATGGGACCATTGGTTAACATCTGGACAATTCACAGATACCCAAATGGATGGGGAGTGCGTGCTTGAGGACTGAACCAGTTATATCAGCGTTGAAAGCCAGCAAAAAAGCAGTAATCCAGACACACCACCACCATCACATACAACATAGTGCACACCCACGCATATACATGCACACACATATCTCAATGATGTTTATAATCCTCTTCTTCCTGGAAAAAAGAAGAGGCGAAGGGCAGAATGTGATTATACTTGTGGATTTACTAGGAAATCATTGGATTGAACTGTGAGAAACTTGCATTTGGGTAGATTTGATTGCTGCTGGGTGAGCTTGAGGCTAAAAGTCAGAATTAAATTGGGTTAAGAAATAAATTCTATTTTTACATGCCTGAGTCTGTGACTGAGAAATTCATGCCTATTAAACCTTAATCAAATCAGGGCTCTCCTTGCTTGGCAACACTTGAAAGCTTCCCAGTTGTGCTTCAGATGAAATCCAAACTCTGGGGCCAGAAGACCCCATAGGTTCTCCTCCTTGATTCAGTCTCTCAGCTCATCTCTTGTCCTCTCTCCTTTGCTCCCAGGATATTCCAGCAGCACAGACTTTCTTGTCAACAGAGCAAGATCTCTCCTGTCTAAAGCCTTTTTACTTGCTGGGCCCTTTGTTTGAAATGTAATTTCTTAGTTTATTTTTTTAACTTCCTTCCTTTGTTCTTTAATTCTCAACTCCAATATCACATCCTCCAAAATGTTCTCTCTCTGATTTTCCTGAGAGTTATTTTTTATTATATCCTTATATGTATTTTCTTCATAATGCTTTGTAAATCAAATTCTGTTTATCTTGTTTACTTGTTCATTGGTATTATCTGTCTCCTCTCAACAAATGTGAACTTCCTGAGGGCTAGGATATCGTTTGCTTCACTCATTTATTTATTGTGAATCCCTATTTCCTAGTATAGTGCCAGGGACAGAGGACATGTTCGACAAAGCTTTTTTTTTTTTTTTTTTTTTGATTGAATAAGTCACTCAATTATTCAAAATCATATTATAGAAGAGTATGTGTAGACAAAGGAAAATGTTCATAATATATTAAGTGAAAAAAGCATATTAAAAATAGATGACCTTGAGGTATATATAAACCTATGGCAAAAGAAAATTTTAATCCATGGAATGAAATGTACCTAGCACAGCAGAATCTTATCTCTAAAAATCAACACTAAAAGAGCCATGTAAAACTCATATTTACCCTCTTCTCAAAAGATCTTCTCATAGATCATTTCTATTTCCTCTTTTATACCTTACTAGATTTTCCAATTTTGGATTCTATACATATTTTTTAAAGTATTAAATATCGCAAATATAAGTAATTATCTGATGGCATTGTATTGTTTTCAGTCATTTTTTCTCCTTTACCTTTTCATCCTTTCTTAATTCTACCCAAAGAAGAGGAGATTGTCATGAAAACAGCAGACCCAAGATGAAAGCCATCTACCACCTAATGAGCATGTGATTTGGGGCAAGTTATTCGAATCTTCTGAAAGTCCACTCCATTGCATAATGGATATAGTGTTAAATGGATAAAATTAAAACTACCTCCAAGCAGATGGTATAAAAGTGACTTTGAGAGTAAGAACTGGGAAAAAAAAAAAAGTTGAATAGCTGCCCACCTACTCTCCATTTTCTTCTACGAATTGTTCTTTTCCCTTTCTTCCTCCTATCTGATCCGCATCCTGTCAATTCTGGAACTGTATCAGAAGGGTCTTCTGGATAGGGAAGTCTGGCTCATTTTTTTGAAGAGATCTGTCTGCTCAATAAAAAAGAGACTAGATTAGCAGGGCCAGAAAAACCCAGAGTCTTCGGGATACTCTGTGGGTTCTGTTTCTAAATTTCCACCATTTTTCTTTATCTCATGGTTTCCTTTTGAGCTTTGAAATTCTTGGCACTGGGGGGCGGGGCGGGGGGGTGGAAAATGGCAGCCTCTAGGCTAGAGTTTAAAAAGCTTGGGGAAAGAGAAATTATCATATAAATATTATTCTATATTGCCTTTTCCTAGACAAAGGGGTCAGAAACTTTAAAATGCAAAGCGCAATGTTTGGCATATCCTGGAGGATCAGATCTAATTCCAAACAGGAAAAAAAGAAGTTTGAATTTATTTTCTAACTGACTCAGGAGAGATTTAAAAGTTGAAATGTTACAATTTGGTTGGCTTCTCTCAGCAGCACCAGACATTTCCATTCCACGTGGGAAGAACAAAATGAGGCAAACAATCCAAGATTAAATGAAAACAGGTGGGATAGAGGATGCATTTACACTTTACCACCTGGAATAAGACTATTTGCCTCTCGTGGTTTTATAGGCTTGGGGGCTGTTGAAGAAATAGCACCATCTATAAATTGAATCAACGCTCATTAAACTCATTGGGAGAAATTTAGTTAGGAAAACAGCCTAGATGGAAAACAAGCCCTTGGTTTTTATTGGATTTTACAATAGGGAAGCACTCTACAATAAGGAGCTTTTAAACATGAAGGCAGGAAGGAGCTAACTATAGAAATTACCCCGGTGTGGGATTACATCTGGGGGACACTATGAGTCTCTAGAGAGAAGGACATACTTACAGCAGAGAAGGAGATTAGAGAGAGATTTTATTTTCTGCTGACCGAAAATAATAACCTTAACGTGAGTCTTTCACCATCACCTCCTCCTATCTTCTTACCACCAGCAGCAGTTCCGAATTCCTGGCTAGATTCTTCTACAGTTTCTTAAGTTCTCAGATGGTTTTTTTCCCAAATATTTCACTCTCTGCAAACTAATAATGCTAAGATTACTGTCCCACATTCAAAAGCAACAGATTATTATATAATCGTAACTGTACCTAGCACAGCAGAATCCCATCTCTAAAAAACAACACTCAAAGAGCCACGTAAAACTCCCATTTACCCTCTTCTTGTTAGAGACTGCTGTTCCAGCCCTGCAAAATCCTTCCAGAATTAAGAAGTTCTTCCTCCAGAGCTCACTTTAAACTGGTTGCAATTGATCAAACCTGTAAGCAGGTGCCAGGCTCCAGGAGCCATGCTAAGTCCTGCACATAATGTAAAGAAGGGAGAGGGGAATAGGAAACTTCCAGTCTCTTTCTGGGAGCTTTGTATCTTATCTTGTTGACGTACCATCTACTGTTGGTTACACTGAGTTATAGAGGACAGCGGATTTTGACAAGACAGTAACCTCAATTTCGAATTCCAGGTATGTGTAATTCGAAAGCCCGTGATTTCTCAACTCCCTTAAAGTTTGAAAGGACTCAGAGGGAATAAAGATTTATGTTAGGATCAGTCAAAATTGTATTCATCAGAAGTATTCTTGGAAAGAGAGATATTGTAATTAATTTGAAACAGTCATTGATAAGCCCATCCAAACTCATCCTTGGTTCTTGAAATGACAAGGGCATAAATGACCAGAAAAGGAATTTGTATTGCTTCTGGGGGAAGGTAAGAGGAAAGAGCGTGAGCAGAAAACCTCCTAAGTTTTCTGTAGACTCCCCAGGGTTTGTGAGTGGGGGATCTGTGAAAACAATCGAAAAACTTGCACTTCAAGTCATGGCGGACCTGGGGGTAAGAGGGACTCAGTTCACGGAGATCAGGCATCAAAGGGCCACAGGGGATTCTATTCATATGTGCATGGACTCTGCTGCCAGTTTTCCTGACTCTCCTGTTGGTGAAGAAATTCCCACCTTCCCACAGAAGACGAGCTCCTCAGATCACAGCTATGTGGCAGCTGAAAACCAACTCTCAAGGAGCGAAGTTATATTCTGCTTCTTAACAAATTGCCTTTTTTAGGTCTGGCTGTGTTCAAAGTATGACTAAGGTCAGATTGTAGCAGGAAAGCCCCAAAACACCAGATGAACTTTATCTCACAAGGAATGCTCAGAATCCCCTAATTGGAAGAATATTGCTGTGTCATCAGGAATTGAAGCAACCGTGTCTTTCTTTCTTTCTTTCTTACTTGCTAGTAACAAGTTGTTGTTCTCATTCAACAGTCTGATAAGAAAAAACCTTCTGCAAAAATCAATTCAGTGCTTTTATTTAAAAAAAATTTTTTTTCACAGTGAGTGTCAGACTTGGTTCAACATACTTCTGGACAACACACTAAGAAGCCCCAGTCCGAGACAGCTTAAAATCTCTACCCCAGAGCCAGCCTAAGCACTGTTAGTTTGTTGGCTCAGCACACTGTTGGGTCTCCCATAAGGCGGATACATTATGTTATAATAGGTGGTTTCTGGGAATGCTAGGAACCTCTGTTTAACAATCAATCCTTGCATGGTGGCAAAAGGAAAATGCATCATTTCTGTTTTTAGCCAAGAAAACCTGGAAAAATCGCGATGTCTTTTTTTTCTTTTCAATGTCATGCCATTGTTTGATGCAGTTTTCCAGGTAAATAATGAAGATACAAGCAGACCAAGAGAGCTCTCCAAGTTGAAAGGTGAAGGTTATTCTAACTGTACCTAATCTTTATTGTTTTAGGGAGCAAAATGAGAAGCACTTAGTGTGAAACCATTAATCAGAAAGAAGTCACTGCTCACTACGCAACAAAATTAAATGCACCAACATGATTTTTTTCCCCTACCAAAGCAATGTAGTAGTCAATCATTAGTTATAACATGGTCCCTTCAGATAACTAAATATATTTCCAGGTCTTACGTGCTATTTGAAGAGAAACAATGAGGTCTTTAATAACAGAATTTCATGCTTGAATTTTCACATCTTTGGAGGAAAAAAGCAAATGTTCTGGAGTGGATGATGAAAATATCAGAGTTTCCTGGTAGAATTTTTTTTTTTTTAAAGAAAAGAGCATACTATCCATTTCTGTCCTCTAGATTCAGCATTAATTCTCAGCAAAGCCATTTATATCTAACTAAATGAGGACTCTACCTACCCCCTTCTCAGCCAATTCAAGTAGATTACGAATGGCACTTAGTCATGCTATGGAATCAGGTCATGGACCCACACAGTGGGAGAGTGAACATGCCGAAGATAAACGCGGGTGTTAGGGACTGAATTGTGCCTCACCCCTCCAAATTCAGATGTTGCACCCCTAGCCCCCAGTGAAGCCGTATTTGAAGAGAGGGCCCTTAAGGAGGTAGATTAAGATTAAATGAGGCCATAAGGAGGGTGGGGGTCCTATTCCAAAAGAACTGTTGTCTTTATAAGAAGAGAAAGAGATATCAGGAAGCGCAAGCACAGAGGAAAGGCCATGTGAGGACACAGCAATAAGGCACCTTCTGCAAGCAAAGGAGGAGGCCTCAGGGAAAAAAAACAAACCTGAGAACACCTTGATCTTGAACTTCCAGCCTCCGGAACTGTGAGAAATAAATTTCTGTTGTTTAAGCCACCCAGCCTGTGGTATTTTGTTATGGCAGTGCTAGTCGACTGATAAAATTAGGACAGATAAGAATATATCGCTGTGTTCTAATATTGCCATCAGGTTTATGACCCCGAACTCAATCGGCTTTCTTCCTCTAATTTATTTACTTATTCAACCAAAAGAGACACTTTACCAGATGTTAGGATCAGCACTGGACACGGTCAAATACATCCTTGCCCTCATGGAACTCTGTTCTCCTTAAGGGATGGAAGATAAAAGATCAAACGAACAAGTACACAGTGTGATTTCAGATGCTGCTGAGTACTGATGGGGAATTAAACAGACTAAGATGATAGAGGCTTGGAGCAGGGTCTGCTTTTTTGGGGAATCCATGAGGAAGGCCTCTGTGAGGAGTGGTATTTAAGTCGAGACGTATGGGATAAGGAGCCAATCAAGGGAGATGCCAGGAGGGATGTTTTCTAAATAGAAACAATAGTGAGGACAAAGCCCCAGTGATGGGAGCCAGTTTGGTTTGCTTGAGTCTGGAAGAAGGCCAGTGTGCCCGTAATGTCATGAACAAAGGAAAGAATGGTATGCCATATGTCTGAAGAAGAGCTGGAGCCTAGACCGTTACACAGCGTGAGTGTTAAAGCCCCAGGGGGCTCCATCTTATAGAGTGGTCACTGATCCAAGATGGTACTTTCATTTTTCTCTCCTCCTTCATAATGTATTGTGTCTGTGGGCTTCTTTGAATCTACACCTGCCTTGTTTTTTTCTCCACTGGCTGCTCCTTGTAAATCACCTGCTTGGCTCTTCTTTTTTCTATGAAGAGCATAAATGTCAGAAGGCCCCACAGCCTTGTACTAGTCCCTCCTCTTCTCTCTTTCTGTAGTGTTTTAAAGACTTCTAATTTGGGGTGCCTGGGGCGCCTGGGTGGCTCAGTTGGTTAAGCGTCTGCCTTGGGTTCAGGTCATGATCTTGGGGTCCTGGGATCGAGCCCCATGTCGGGCTACCTGTTCCGCGGGGAGCCTGCTTCTCCCTCTGCCTCTGCCCCTTCCCCGCACTCATGCTCACTTGCCCTCTCACTCTCACATAAATAAATCAAATCTTTTTAAATAAAAGAATTCTAATTCAATACCAAATTAAAAGTCAAGAGATTTCATATATGAATGTGAATTTCTGACATTCCTTGAAAAATGGAAGGTGTGCAAGGCTGGCCTGCATTCCCAAAAGGCCACCGTGGACTGAGCTGCAGTGACTGCCCATCTAGATGGAGCAGGCCAGCAGGTGCCACCTTGCCGGAGTTCCCACGAGGCTCAGTCCCCTCATTTTACCTGCTGGGCACTGTGCTTTATGAGCTTACTGCCCCTGCCTTGGGCTTAATGAGTTTATTCCAACAAGAAAAATTGTGACCTTTAAGAAGAACTTTTTAGTCCACATTTTACTGAAATATAACATACATGAAAAAAAGTGCATGAATCAGTAGAGCTCAATGAGTTTTCACAGAATGACTCACTTGTCTAACCACGGCCCAGAACAGGAAATAGAATATTACAGCAACTCAAAATCCTCCTTCATACCTGCCCCCACCCCCATCATTACCAACCAAAGAATACAACTCTTCTGAATTCTAACACTATGGATTCATTTGGGCTGGCTTTGCACTTTTAAAAATGGGAGACCACTAACATACTTTTTGTATATAGTTTCTTTAAGTTTTGAAGTTCATTCATGTTATTTCTTTTTTTTTTTTAAGATTTTATTTATTTATTTGAGAGAGAGAATGAGATAGAGCACGAGAGGGGGAGGATCAGAGGGAGAAGCAGACTCCCCACTGAGCAGGGAGCCTGATGTGGGACTCGATCCCGGGACTCCAGGATCATGAACCTGAGCCGAAGGCAGTTGCTTAACCAACTGAGCCACCCAGGCGCCCCTCATTCATGTTATTTCTTAACAGGAATTACTCATTTTCTCTATTGTATAGTATTCCATTGTGCAAACAGATCACAATGTATCCATTCTACTATGTATTGCTTCCAGTTTGTAGCACTTATTTATAATGCTGCTATGGACATGATTTCCCATGTGCTTTGATGAATATATATACATGCTTCTTTTTAAGGCATACACTTAAAAGTGGAATTGTTATGTGGGAGAAAAGCCATAAATATAGCTTTGATAGATACTGTGAACAGTTTCTTAAAGTGGTTGCATCAATTTACACTTTCACTAGTGATATAGGAGAGTCCCATTTTTCCACACTGTCACTGACATTTTCCACAATGTCACCGACATTTAGGATTACAATTTATTTATTATTTACTTATTTACTTATTTATTTATTTTTAGCCATTCTGTTTGGAATATAATGAATGGTATCTCAGGGGAGTTTTGATTTGCATTCTCTGATGACTAATAATATTGAGCAATTTTCATATGATTATCGGCTATTTGGATATCCTTTTATTGTGAAATGCCTATTCAAGACTTTTGCCCAGTTTTATTTTTTTTTAATTTTTTTTATTTTTTTAAAGATTTTATTTATTTATTTGACAGAGAGAGACACAGCGAGAGAGGGAATACAAGCAGGGGGAATGGGAGAGGGAGAAGCAGGCTTCCCGCGGAGCAGGGAGCCCGATGCGGGGCTCGATCCCAGGACCCTCGGATCATGACCTGAGCTGAAGGCAAACGTTTAACGACTGAGCCACCCAGGCGCCCCTTTTGCCCAGTTTTAAATGGTGGATTATCTTTGTTTTTGATTAGCGTGTGCTTTTTATATATTCAGAATAAATTTATTTTATTGAAGATATGTTCTAAAATATATTCTCCCAATCTATGGTCTTTTAATGCTATCTTTTGATAAACAGAAAATCTTTTTCATAGGGCTTAATGTATCAACCTCTTTATTATCAGTGCTTTTTTGATCTGTTTTAAATTTTATTTTTAAATTGTTTATTGCTAATATATATTCATATCTATATCTGTATAAATATGATGTAATCATTCTTTGTATATTGATCTTGTAACCTACGAGTATAATAAATCATACTTATTTTCTATATACTCAATGATAATGTCTTTTCTTGTCTTATTGAGCATTCTAAGACTGACAAGACAATGCTGAATAGAAGTTGTATTAGTTATCTATTACTGCATAACAACTTGCCTCCACATTTAGTAGCTTAAGACGTGAATATTTATTATTTCATAGGCCACCTATGTGGGTGAAACTTATCTAAGTGCCTCTGGTTTAATGTGTTTCAGGAGACTTTGACCAAAGCAGTAGGCAGAGGCCACGGTTTAACTGAAGATCCAATGGAGGAGTGTGGAGGAGGTGATTTATTTCCAAGCTCACTCACATTTTAGCAGGCTCAGCTTCTTCATAGGGCTGTGTCAAGTCATGGCAGGTGGCTTCTCCCATGGAGAGTGACTTAAGAGAATGAGAAGAGAGAGGAAGAGCAAAGATGTAAGTGACAGTTTTTTTTTTTTTAAGACTTTATTTATTTATATGACAGGGAGAGACACAGCGAGAGAGGGAACACAAGCAGGGAGAGTGGGAGAGGGAGAAGCAGTCTCTCCGCCGAGCAGGGAGCCCGATGCGGGGCTCGATCCCAGGATCCTGGGATCATAACCGGAGCCGAAGGCAGACACTTAACGACTGAGCCACCCAGGCGCCCCAGTGACAGTTTTTTTAATAACTAATCTCAGAATAATATTTCATCGCTTCTGCCATATTTAATTTCTGAGAAGTGAATCAGTAAGTCCAGCCTTCACTCAAGGGGAGAGGGTGACACACAAGGATGACTAGCAGGATTCAGGGATCACTGGGGGCCATGCTGGATGTTGCCTACTACAGAAGTGGTGATAATGAGCTTCCTTGTCTCCATCCTAAATTAGCACTACTTTCAATATTTCACCATTAAGTATGCTCTTTTATATATATATTTTTTATCCTTTCTTTAGATTGAGAAAGTTCTCTTCTACTCAGAATCGCTAAAAAGTTGTTTTTTTAATTATGAATATGTATTGGATTTTATCAACGCTTTCTCTGCATCTATTGAGATAATCATATAATTTTCTCCTTTGTCTTGCTAATTTGAGAATTTGAATTGATTGATTTTTTAAATGTTAATTAGCCATACTTTTCTGATATGAACCCAACGTGGTTGTGATACTATGCGTTTTATACACTGATGGGTTTATTTGCAAATATTTTGTTTAGGGTTTTTCTACCAATGATCATGAGAAAGACTGACTTTGATTTGGAAAGTCCTGCTTGTTTTCCACAGTTTATGAGGCTGATATGTTTCTCCTTCAATGTTTGGGAAAAAACTACCAGCAAAGCCACTTGTGTCTGAAGTTTTCTTTGATGGATTTTTTTACATTATGAATTTAATTACTTTAATGAATATCATCCTATTCAAATTATCTATCCCTTGTGTCACTTTTGGTAGTTTGTTTTTCACACGCAAAAAATTGCTCCTTCAATCTAAGGTTTAAAATATATTGGAATAATGTTGCTCATAAAATTATTTTATTATCTCTTCATTGTTTATAGTATCTATAATGATATTTCTCATTCATTATATTGTGATTTTTGTCAGGTGATTGATTTCTCAATACTTTTTTCTTTTTAATCTGTTAAACCAGAATTTTACCACTTTTTTTTTTAATTTTATTATGTTATGTTAGTCACCATACAATACATCATTAGTTTTTGATGTGGTGATCCACGATCCATTGTTTTCATATAACACCCAGTGCTCCATGCAGTACGTGCCCTCCTTAATACCCATCACCGGGCTAACCCATCTCCCCTCCTCCCTCCCTTCTGAAACCCTGTTTTTTTCTCAGAGTCCATAGTCTCTCATGGTTCATCTCTCCCTCTAATTCCCCCCTCCTCCTTTTTCCCTTCCTTCTCCTAGTGTCCTCCATGCTATTCCTTATGTTCCACAAATAAGTGAAACCATATGATAATTGACTTTCTCTGCTTGACTTATTTCACTTAGCATAATCTCCTCCAGCCCCATCCATGTTGATGTAAAAGTTGGGTATTCATCCTTTCTGATGGCTGAGTAATATTCCATTGTATATATGGACCACATCTTCTTTATCCATTCATCTGTTGAAGGGCATCTGGGCTCTTTCCACAGTTTGGCTATTGCAGACATTGCTGCTATGAACATTGCGGTGCATATGGCCCTTCTTTTCACTACATCTGTGTCTTTGGGGTAAATACCCAGGAATGCAATTGCTGGGTCATAGGGGAGCTCTATTTTTTAATTTTTGAGGCACCTCCACACTGTTTTCCAAAGTGGCTGTACCAACTTGCATTCCCACCAACAGTGTAAGAGGGTTCTCCTTTCTCCACAACCTCTCCAACATTTGTTGTTTCTTGCCTTGTCAATTTTTGCCATTCTAACTGGTGTAAGATGGTATCTCAGTGTGGTTTTGATTTGGATTTCCCTGATGGCTAATGATGATGAACATTTTTTCATGTGTCTGTTAGCCATTTGTATGTCTTCTTCAGAGAAGTGTCTTTTCCTATCTTCTGTCCACTTTTTGACTTGATTATTTGTTTTTTGGGTGTTGAGTTTGAGAAGTTCTTTATAGATCTTGGATACCAACCCTTTATCTGTAGTGTCATTTGCAAATATCTTCTCCCATTCTGTGGGTTGCCTCTTTGTTTTGTTGTTTCCTTTGCTGTGCAGAAGCTTTTTATCTTGATGAAGTCCCAACAGTTCATTTTTGCTTTTGTTTCACTAGCTTTTGGAGATGTATCTTGAAAGAAGTTGCTGTGGGCGATGTCAAAGAGGTTACTGCCTATGTTCTCCTCTAGGATTTTGATGGATTCCTGTCTCACATTGAGGTCTTTCATCCACTTTGAGTTTATCTTTGTGAATGGTGTTAGAGAATGGTCGAGTTTCATTCTTCTCCATGTGGCTGTCCAATTTTCCCAGCACCATTTATGAAGAGACTGTCTTTTTTCCATTGCATGTTTTTTCCTGCTTTGTCAAAGATTATTTGACCATAGAGTTGAGGGTCCATATCTGGGTTCTCTATTCTGTTCCATTGGTCTATATGTCTGTTTTTGTGCCAGTACCATGCTGTCTTGGTGATCACAGCTTTGTAATATAGCTTGAAATCGGGCAACGTGATGCCCCCAGCTTTGTTTTTCTTTTTCAACATTTCCTTAGCGATTTGGGGTCTTTTCTGATTCCATACAAATTTTAGGATTGTTTGTTCCAGCACTTTGAAAAATGTCATTGGAATTTTAATTGGGATGGCATTGAAGGTATAAATTGCTCTGGGTAGCATAAACATTTTAACAATGTTTATTCTTCTGATCCATGAGCATGGAATATTTTTTCATCTTTTTGTGTCTTCACAGAATTTTACCACTTTTAAAAATATTTCCAAATAACCAACTTTTGACTGTTGATCACATCAATTCTATCTTTATTTTCTACTTTATTAACTTTATCAATTATCTTATGTTTATTATTTTCTTATTTCTACTCTCTTTGGGTCTGATTTTTTTTTTTTTCCTAATTATTTGAACTAGATACTTGGATCATTAACATTTAAGCTTTCTTAATTTCTAAGACTTCCAATCATGGCTTTAAATTCTCTAAGCAAGGCTTTGCTTACATTCTCAAAGGTTTGATGTAAAATATTTTCTTTTCCATTGAGCTTAAAATATTTTCTAATTTGTATTATGATGTTTTTGAACAACTCGTTATTTAAATTTGTTTTTACATTTTCTATCATTTGAGGATTTCTACTTAGCTTTTATTTTTTTAAAGATTTTATTTATTTATTTGACAGAGAGAGAGAGACAGCAAGAGAGGGAACACAAGCAGGGGGAGTGGGATAGGGAGAAGCAGGCTTCCGCTGAACAGGGAGCCTGATGCGGGGCTTGATCCCAGGACCCTGGGATCATGACCTGAGCCAGAGGCAGACACTTAATGACTGAGCCACCCAGGCACCCCTCTACTTAGCTTTTAATCAATTTTTTCTAGCTTAATTCCATCCTAGGCAGAGCATATAACCTGCTAGATTTTAATCCTCTCAAGTTGGTTGAGACTTGCTTTATGGCTCAGCTGATGATCAATTTTGCCAAATGTTCCTTCTGTACCTAAATGTGGACATTGCATTTATCGACTGCAGTGATCAATTAGGTCAATTAATAAATCAACTTTTTAGTCTTACTTTTTGTTTATCTGTTTGTTTTATCAGTTACTGAGAGGATTATGTTATAATCTGCCTCTGTGATTGTGAATTTCTCTATTTCTTTTGAAAATTTTGTTAATTTTTGCTTTGTATATTTTGATGCTTTCTTTTTGTGTTATACAAATTTAGTACTGTTGAATTGTTCTGGTGGATTATTTTGTAGGATTTTGTTTGGCCAGCTTTATTTAGGATATGATTCACATATAGGGCAGTTCACCCACTAAATGTGTAAAATACAATAGGTGAAAGTATATTCATGTAGTTGCACAATGATTGCTACAATTGATTTTAGGACATTTTTCATCACTCCAAAAAGAAATTGCATTTATTATAAATTCCATGACTAATAATTTTGATCCATGGATCACCTATGGGCCTATTTTTCTTTACTATTTTTTTTCTCCTCAGTTTACCTTTATTTTGCCCTGCTTCCTTGTAAATCTCGTAATTTTGAATGAATGCTGGGCATTGTAAATGAACTACTGCAGAGGATCTGTGCTCTGCTAGTTTTCTCAGAGAAAATTTTATTTTCTTCTGAAATTCAAGTAGTTTAGGGACCAAATGACCATGATCCAACCAAGAACTAAGATGACTCAGCCTGAGTTTCTGTTGTGGTAAGGGCTGATCTACTTCTAATTTTTGCTTTGCTCCTAGGACATAGCCTCCTAAGACTCTCAAACAGGATACTGGCATGTTCGCCAGGAACCTCCTTTAAAGTGCCCTGGAATTCAAATTTTGTCTCCCCAGCATCATGAGCTTCCTAAAGAACAGTGCTTAATTAACCTTTTAGTTTTTAGCTGCTGCTCCCTGCTTCTCATGTATGCTTTCACTCCATGTAGTTTATGATTTTGCAAATAAATGCTTTGAGGGTAAAACCTGTATACAGTTTTAGAATCATTTCACAGGAGTTCCCTTTTCTCTGAGATGTTAAACCCTCAAGTTCCAGCTAGCTTAATTTGAATATCAGTTTTTGTCTCCTATAGCTAGTTAGACTACAGAAGGCTTGAGCTGTCTCTCTTCTACTTGGGCCACACCTCTTACAAGTTAGTAAATGTCTCAAGGGGAAAAGTAGCTAGGCATATTGCTCACCAGGATGTATTTTTCTTCAAAATCATTCTTGCTCCCCAAGGCCTTCAAACACCCAGGGAGGAGGGGTTGCATTGTTTTGTTTTTAAATTTTACCTAGCTGTTTTGGTGTCTAAGCAGAATCATCAGCCTGTATAAACTACTCCATCATTGCAAAAAGCATAAGTCACATTCTGTTAAGGATCTACTGATGGAAATTTTTTATGAGTTTCAGATCATCATTATTGCCAATCTTGAAATTTTAACTTCATTCCCATAAAACTGATTCTGATTCAATACTACCTACCTACATAAAAATTTATAGCCGAAAAAGACGTCTGCATGTATCTCTTTTTAACCTCCTGTTTTGCAAGTGACTCATCAATTTAGCAGTGACGTTGAGACTTGAACACTGGTGTCCAGGTTCTCAATCCAGTTTGCATTCCTAGACCATGGTGCCTCATGAATAATGCCAACACTTCCTCAAAGCTTCACAACGACATCCTTCCAAAACTCCTTCAGCAGGGTTAAGTCTTTTTTAGCTGCATGCCTGGAGAATGAATGTACTCTTAATGTTATGCAAGGAGTTTCTACAACCACACCAACAAATTTTAGTCAGCGCAGTCTCCCAGTGGGAATCTATCATTCTTTCATCCTACATCTTTTAGCCTTAAGAAAACAACTCATATGGCCCAGATAAATGAATGACAACATCTGCAGGCAGAGTCCTGCTAGAAACCCAGGGCAGGTATAATTGCTCCTGAACTCGAGAAGTGTCGACATCCATCGGTAGGGACTTTGGGAATGAAACCAGAGAAGCCCATTAATCTAAAATAAACTATAACACCTCAGCCCAGTTCCAGCTAAACAGTTCCTCTGCTGGTACTTTTGCTGCCAGCACTAACTACACTTAAAGAAAGTTCATGTTTCTCAGGAGGCCCTGGTATAGGAAAGGCATCTTTAATTTTAAAAAGCAGAATAAATCTCTATCTCTCTCTTTCCCTAACAAGCATTTTCACAGGCCTGGTAGTAGGAGTGGAATTTTAGAGGCAGTGTCTATATACCACTTTGGTCCCCAAAGACTGAGCACGTTGAATAACGCTTGCCATAAAGTCAACATAGGTTCTACCAGAGCCCAGCATTTGGGAGCCTCGCAACAAAACCTTGGTTGAGCGACTTTCAGCAAGCCTGTCACATGACCAGGCTACTCCACGGTGTGAATGATATCTCTAGCTCAAAGACTTTTCGAGAGCTGGCCGTAAAAATACACAGAATTCAGCCTGCTTTCCCATGTGAGACTTTATTTCCCCAGTGCATATTCGTCCTGAAATTAAGTTCACTCCTTTGAGAGATATGAGAATTTGATTAAGCAGCAGGAGAGTCATAAAAAGCCAGCTCCCAATATTTCCTGCCCTACAGCCAGAGAACACCCTTGGCATTTGGGACTGCTCTGTTTAATACACATTGACCCATGGCTCCTACAGAAGGCAAAGTGATGGTTTTACACGGAGGACCTAGGTATTCTGGCCATGTCACCTTATTTGCAGAGCTTGTTTAATATTATCTGTGATAACTACCACCGAGAAATTCATTAAATGATCCAATCAGCCAAGACCACTAAAAGCACTATGGCCTCATACAGTCTTGATTCCCAGTATCTGACAAAGGAAGCTACAGAAATGTTGCCAGGTCACCAAGGAAAACAAATAAATTATTTTTAAAACCTATAAATTATTTCTTTGGAGGTAACAGGCACCACAGAATTTTCTGGAAGTGTTCTATACTTTAACTGGGGTCTGGGTCAAATGGATGCATACATTTGTCAAAGCTCATCCAATTCTATCCTTATGACCTGTATATTTCACTGCACATAAATTGTAGTTTGAATTAAAAGTGGAGTGGCAGAGGGAAGGAAAGAAGACTCTCCTGTTCTGATATGAACAATAGGTGCCATTCACCGAGAAGCATCAGGAACTCTCTTCAGAGTTATCAGAGGCACCAGGTAGAAGAGGCAGGCTCAGGGCCTGGCAGCAAAGTAGTCTATTCATAAAGAGCCCTCTATATGAGGCTTAACTTCCTACTCCTCATTTGATTTCCTTAATGTACCTTTATTTATATGCCATCTCACATTACTTTGGAAAATAAGAACATAAGTCACAAAGAAACTCAATTACTATGCCCTAATACCACCAACACAGCTCAGTCCTTGGCACCTCTTGCCCTCGGAACCATTCTGACCAATTCTTCCCTATTTGGTCCTTGCAGAGTGGTGCTCCCTTTCCACACTGCACTCAGTTCATCAGAACTATAAAAAAAAAAAAAAAAGTTTGGGACTACCAATTATGCCCTCCCTTGCAATAGAAAAGAAATTCCATTTTTAGAAACAACAACTTCCTGTAGCTTTTCTTTCAGGACTCTCCCTGTGTTTTCTTTTCTTCAAGATTCTAGTTGTTGCCACTAAAGGACAATTAAGAAGAAAATGCCAGAGAGATCTAGCTGAGATTTTAAAAGAAAACACTGTGTTATCTCTCAGAATTGGCAGATAATTTAAAACAATTCTTTCTCAATGTATCTTGAAAGGAAGTCTTTTTTCTCTGATTTCCTGCATTGACTATAGAATAATAAGAAGTCAAGTACTAAAAAAAAAAAAAAAAAAAATTGCTTTGCGATAATTAATAAACATGTCCAAACCTGCTTTTGCTGTATCTCTGTGTAAATGGATATAGCTTATAATAAATAATTAATACGGTCCTCATTTCCAGGGAGCTGGTTGCCAACCTGTTTCCTTTCAGAACATAGGAGACAATTCTGAAAAATCAATTCCATCCGCACAATGCCTTGGGACTCTTTCTGTGGTTCTCCTTGCAACCCACTGTTTCTATGAAATATTTTCACTCCAAGAACAGAAAATAGGATGTCATTGTGCAGAATAAGGTCTAGAGGCCAGAAGGTACAGTGGCACAATTCTCTTATTTGTTCTTTCAAAAAAAAAAAAAGAAAAAAACGTCCAGCACGAAATATGATGGTGGCAGGTGGAAAGACTAGTGGACTAAGAGTCCAAAAATCTGTGTTTTGCAATATGCTGGTTGAATGACTTTCTGTGAGGCATGGAAATCAGCAACGGTGGTGGTGAGAAATTGTGGCTAGAACTTGAGAAGAGTACTATGAATTAAGCGAGCCGGGGTTCAAGTCACCCTTGTGCTACTGGATAGAGCAAGCAGTTCCCCGTCTCTGTCTAGAGTCTCCGCTTCCTCATCTGTTAAATGGAGCCTGATTCTGGGTAATCTCCAGCACTCCATTCAGCCCTCTGAGTCTGTGCAGAGTGCCATGAATGGGTAGGCTTGCCCAGTATTTATTTGTGGAATTTTAAAAATTTGAAAACACACAAGCTCATCACAACATCAAAAAGTGAATCCATTTGCCTGTTCCTACAGTTTGTACCTTTCCACAATAGGGTGACTGTGTTTTCATTTCTCAAGGACCATTTACAGATTAAGAAGTGAAATTAGCCAAAGTCCAGATGGTTTGGCACAACCTTTCCCTTCCAAATATTCAACTTCCTCTAATGTCTGTGAAAGTCTTTTTGCTTAGGGAAAAGGAGATCAGCCTTAAGGATCCCAACTGGCTATCCAGTCAAGGTCATTTAAAGGGCAGAGGACAGCTAAGGTAAACAATTTCAAAACTCCCCGAGCTTATTTTTAGTTTGAAGTATCAGCCTGCTTTCTTGTTTTCTTTCCAATCTGCTTCTACATAATCGGATTCTGATTACTGAGTTAATGAGGAAGTTTTCAGGTTTAGCCTTTGTTCCTCAGTCTTGCTCATGACTGTCCGATCCACTGATCCAAGGCATGCCGTTTAATGCTCTTGAGATTTTATTCCATTTGCAGAATGAGTAGCAGCTCTTTACCTGCCAAGAATGATTAATATACCCTGGTGTGTTGACTGTCACATTATTATTTACTATCTATATAAATAAAAGGATCCAAAGAGATTTTACATATTGCACAAACATAAACTTAAAACACTAATAAACAAAAGCACACAGCTGAGAACAGCTGTTTACATTTCCTTTGGGATCTTAATATAGAACCAAGCAAATAAGAGCTAAATGATTTCCCCCATAACTTCAACAGGAGGTGGCACTATTAAAAAAAAAAAAAATCTGTTTCCTAAACGTTGTGTAACCTATACTATTTGTTGAATCCCTGCCTAGTCCGGGATCACAGAGCCTTTCCCCCCTTACGAGAAATTAACACCACTGAATCTAAATACAATGTGTGCGGCCAGGAGTCTTGTTCCTGCACTTTGTGAAGTTAATGAAGCCAAGCCCCGAGCTTCAGGCAGAGCTAATGATACTTCCTAGAATTTTAAAACTCCTGCCTACTTACAGTTGTGCTCTAAACATAGCACTTACCCGAACCTGCCTGGGAATCACACAAAGTTCTTGGCAAAGCGGGATTTGCAGGAAGCCCTGACAGCAGTGTGGACTCTCAGCAAGTTGAAAGAGGCAAAGCTGGGGAGTTTGCCCGGGATGTGATCCGCTTCTCACTCCTTCCACAGGAACACCTTTGTTATGACCCTCTGGGTTATGGCACCTGTGATGTCTGTCTCTAGAGGAGAAAGAAAGCAAGAAAGGGAGTGAGGAAGGAGAGGGAGCTTATTTAATTTTATGAGCCATGCTCTGCACTGGATCCTGGAGACACAGAGGTGGATAAAAAGCATGTTTGTAACATTGAAACTCTCGCAGTCTAGTGGCGGAGGTTCTATGTGTTTATGACAATTACAAGACCATATGATACATTCAATCAGAGCTACATAGTTACTTCATTTTGTTCTCCAACTATGTTAAAAGGGTAAAAACCACATAGTCTACCCATTAAGATCCTAAATTCCTAGTTCAATTGATAGGAAGCCTCAATCCCAGCTCAGCTACTGTCTTTCAATAATCATCAAATCGCTCTTGATCTCCGTCTCTGACATGGGGGTGGGGGCGGGTGTAGCAACAACACCCATGTCATGGGGATGATTTTAAGAACTACACAAAACAGTACATGCAAATATTTATAGAGGGCTTGGAATAAATACCCAATAAAATTATTAGCTCTTTTTATTGGCATTCCCACTTCACAGATGATAAAACAGGCCCAAGAGTCTAGACCTTGTTCAGGGTTGTTCAGGATGTGTAGCAAGAATAGGACTTGCGTTCATAATCCGAGCCCAAAGTCCTTCTCTGTGCCCAAGGGACAGAACACTTAACGTGAATTAATCAGGTGCTATGTCCAGAGAGATGCACTGCTGTGTTCCAGGGTTCTCTCCCTTGCCACATGTCATTGGCTTTTGAAGCTTCTTCCTGCCCTACCTCCAGTGGTTATAGGCGTTCCCAAATATCACAGCCTATGTCTTCCATGGCATCTCTCTTCATCCGCTCACAAAAGAGCAAGGTTTGAGATTGTGTTTAAGGGAGGCCCAAAGAGTCTAAGAAATATGATACTTTTCCCCTCCAACATTCTATATTTCATGATGGGATCCAGCATGTGAAATCTCAGTGAAAGCTAGTCCTTTCACTCATTTGCTAGTCCAAACAGCATTTTGTTGTTTTTGTTGTTGTTGTTGTTGTTTTTTTTGAGTACTTATTCCTGTGGCAGGGTCACTGTTTAAAGATTGGAGATATAATTCTGAATAAGATAAAGTCTTTGCCCTTGCGGAGCTTAAATCCTACTAAGAAGGAGAAAATGAATGCCTCAACAAAATAAATCTATTTTGTATTTTTAAGTAATGGTAAGTACTATAAAGAAAATAAGACAATGAGATAAGAGGCAGAGGGAGGGTACTGGCTTGGATTGAATGTTCCAGGAAAGGTCTCTCTGAGGTGATGACTTTCAACAGAGACGCAAATGAGAAGGTGGAGCCAGGCATTGAAATTGGTAGAGGACAAGCAGTCCTAAATAAAAGGAAATAGCAAGTGCAAAGAAATATGAACTTGGCTTGTTCCAAGGACGGCAGGCAGCCCATGGGGCTGGGGCATTAGGAGTCAGTAAGAAAGTGGGACAAAATAAAGTTCCCAGAGAGGCTGGAGCGAGCTCAAGCAGAGCCACCCAAGCCACAAGAGAGATACTCAATTTTGTTCTGAGTGTAACGTGAAGTTCTAGTTTTAAGTTCAATGTGAGTCACATTTTGTTTTCAAAGTTGTATTGCCTGCTTTGTGGAGACTGGACTATAGAGGGGCAAGGGGAGAACAAAAACGATCCTGGTTAGATATGCCAGTGACTTGGACCAGAATAGCCAAGTTGTCAAGTTTTCCACAAACTCAAGCCATTATTTTGCATCAACGTTTAGCATTTGAGACTTTATTTGAATAATTTACATGGCAGCGTTTGGGATCCCTGCTCAGCAGGCTCCCTGCTCAGCAGGAGATCTGCTTCTCCCTCTCCCACTCCCCCTGCTTGTGTTCCCTCTCTCGCTGTGTCTCTTTCTGTCAAATAAATAAATAAAATCTTAAAAAAAAAAAAAAAGAGTTAAGTGCCCTTCGACGTTCTTAAAATTTTGCTTCAAAAATACCTACACTCCAGAGAAACACCTTCTGAAATCTACTCTATTTAAGCACTAAGATCTACCATTGATTTGCCTGTGTGTTGAAAACATAAGTGATGTTAATCCTGCCCTGCCCTCCCTTCCTTACTTTGAGAAACACAGACTCTCCCACAATCCACAAGTCAGCAAAGCTGGTTGACTCATTTATGTGATATTCCCTCTCTCTCTCTCTCTCCCACTTAGGTTTTGGAGAACACTCACAAATTGTCCCTTTACCAGAAGAAAAGATAAGTCATGAGGAAGGCTCCATTAAAGAACCTCCATCGTTTACTGTGATGGAACACTTTGCAAGTGTTCAAAGAGCACAAGTGATTGTCATACTCACCATCATCCAGTGAGTTAAGTGTATGTGTGAAAAAGGAAATACCTGGTCACTAAGAAACTAAATCTTTTAAATTGCTACGTCTTTGCCTCCATTTTGAAGACTAAGCCACAGAAACTAGCAATATTCAACCATTGATTTATAGCCCCTTCCCACTTTCAAAAGCCATTCGAGCCGTAGGCATCTAGCATTAACTACTGTAGGGATAAATCTGGTCAACAACTTGGTTGTTGTTGTTACCATCTTGGTAACAGAGGATGTCCATCTTTTACTTCAGACTGAAGCAAGGAAATGATGCTGAGATTACTCGTTAGAGGTATCAAGTCTTCTGCTATCTTAAAAGTATTAACATCTGCTTCCACTTAGAGATACCAAGATATTGCCTATCCCCATTTCTCTAATAATTTTAAATTAAAAGTCTTCATGGAGGACATCCATGAAAGGTTTGAAAGACTGTATCAGGTCAAATTACTTTCTCAATGTTATCTGTGAGTGCATTTTTAGGAACTAAGCCCATAGCTTCTAGGTACATAAGGGTGTGTGTCCTCAAAAGCAGAAAACTCAATAAACTGTCCTTTTTTCTTTCTCCTTACTCCTTCAGACTCCAAATTTAAAAAATAAATTCCATCCATAAGGGACAGAAAAACCTCTTCTGTGGCTAAACATAACTTGAATAATTTTCAGAGGTGTGAATGCAGTGTTCATCTTGTATCCAAGGCAAGCAACAGGGCATAGGTATGATAGGGTAGCTCATGGGGGAGAAATATATTAAAATTGTTGAGGCTTATTGTGCCATTTGATAGATTACAGGAAGTTTTTGCTTTCAAGGTAGATGTAAAATTTGTCTTTGGGGTCTGTGTACCCTCTTTGGAGACCACTCCTCCAATCCTTAATATAGAATGACCTTTAAATCAAACAGGAGCTATGAATCAGTGTTTGGATACGGCCAGTTTCTGTGATTTATTGTGTCAACAGGCTGTCAAAGAATATAGCAGTTGGATGGATTTATTTTTTCTATAACCTTGTGGTTACTTCTTCACACACATATGCACACATATACCCACCCATAAACACACCTGTTTTATGAGCAATGTCTTGTGCCAGTCATAATGGATAGTGTAGGATGGGCTTACTTAAGCCCATTGAGTTATGCAGATGTCATATCTACTCACTGTCCTTGAGAAGGCCTAATTCAGCCCAAGATATTAAATGTTGTTTAGACTCTAGACTTCCCTTTGTAAGAAAGCTATTTGTTCTTAATGTATAGGTGTGTTTGAAAAGTAGCTTCTTACTAATTAGGATACAAGCCACATCAGGAGGAATGAAATGCTGGAGGGCAAGGGGGATCTATCTTCATGCTTTGGTCTCCACTGCCATGGAGTTATTTTAGCTTGAATTAGCCAAACAGGAAATGAAATGTTGAGTACTACAATTGCCTAATTTAGACATGGAGGCCAGTTTACATCCTTCGGATAGAGATTGATATTTCCTCTAAAGGAAATGAACATTTCCATTTTCACAAATCCTGGGGAAGAAAAACACAAGTCTGGAAGTGGGGGAGATAAGAACTCTTTTCCCCTCTTGCTGACCCAGGAGCAAGCTGGGAGCCTGTTTTCAAGGCAGAGTGGAAACAGCCAAAGCACCAACATGGAGAGAGGTGAGATTGACCCCTGAAACATCAGAACAAACTGAAGCTAAGGAAAAAGAAGAGGTGACTAAAGGAGACTAAAAAGTTGCTTGGGGTCCAATTATATTTTCTGCATTGTCATTTCCTTGTCTTGTTCCCAAACATTGATCTAAACTGTCCTTTGGGGAATTAATAGAGATGCCTGTGCTCATTGTTAGGGTGAGGAAGGAGATATCAAACAGAAGGCTGGTAAAATTAAAAAGTGAAAACCGCGTGGGGATCATCAAACATGTAAACAAGCCTCTGGCATTTTCAGATATTTTTGGAGGGGGGATAAAATAAAAAACCAGACTTTCCACAGTCACTTAAGACGACAACTCAGATAGTTGATATTTGGGTACTAAAGGGTAAAGAGACCATGGAGACACTTGGTTTTATAAGCATAGCCTGGAGAGAGGAGTGCAGCTAAGACTCTAGTGTGTGGTGACTAATAATAACAGTTACCACCTCCCTGGCATATGTTCCTCATGTTCCCTAAACCATCTTATTCAGTCCTCACAAGAGTAAAAGGGGTAGTTTCCAGATAAGAAGCAGCCTCAACCCTCTTCATGGACTTTAACTTTCTAAAACTCAACACTGATGAAATCACTTGGTCACAAAATGGAACCGGACATTCTTTGGAACTAGAAATACCAGAGTCTGGATTCTTGCTTTGCCATATATTGAATCATGACTTTGGGTGATATAATTAACCTCCTCAGGTGTCAGCTTTCCTCTTTCTGCAAAGAAGATAATAGAAGTTCTTCATGAGGATTTATTGAAATATCACGGGTGCCTGAATGATATACCTTTCCTTTTCACATCTTTCCCTGCCCCAAACTCCTCATAAAGTGTTCTCTGTCACCTGCAGCAATGCTTCTCAAACTTCAGTGTGAACACAAGCCCCTTGGTACCCTTATTAAGATTAAGTTTCTAGCTCCACAGTTCTGCATTTCTACCAAGCTCACAGGCAGTGATGATACTGCTGACCCTCAGCCCACATTTGGAGAGGTGAGGACCATCATACAAACTCTAAATTCCTTTTGGTTGGTCAACCATCTGCTCTGCCTTACCAAAAAGAACAGAGATATGATAGAGTGGTAAACTTAGCAAAATATGTTATTCTTGATTACCCCAATCAAAGTGCTCATGACGATACTCAGGGACTATTTTCTGAATATTTATTGATACTTGTGAGAACAGTAGAATATAGATGGAATACTTTTCATTCATTTGCCTTGGGTAAAGTCAAAAAAGGGCCTACTGTACTGTCATTTTCATTTATTTTTTCTTTAATTTTGGTGTAAGTCTTCTGAGCTGATAGAAGAGCACCAATCTAGAAAAAGCCTGATCATTAATCCAACTGAAAAAAGAATTACGCTTCATGAATAAGACAATAATTATCATTCAACATGGGGACACTGACAGGAAATGTTAATATGGAAGCAGATACTAGTAAATATTCTCAGCAGACAGATATTTTGATGGGTGTCCTGTGATTGTGTAAGCTCTGGAAATACAGAGTACATTTTCTTGATTCATGAGAATTTTCATGTTTTAACACAGAGGGGTGAAGGCTCGATATTCCTCCAAAGTTATGAGTCTCTGAGCCCCTCAGAATCCCAAGCAGTAAATCTATCACACAAAAGGAAAAACAAGCAATTTTCAAAAGCCATTATCATTATGCTGCATAAACTGATCAAAATAACTTATGCAGAGTTACCCAGTGGGTCGTACTACAAATTGCTAGATGATACATATTAAGCCAACCCTGGGATGCCTGTCTACCATTATGAAATTTTATGATTTATATTAGCTATTAAGAAGTATTAGAAAATCTCCAGCTAGGGAAAAACTGCAACATTGCTAGAGGGGTCCCCTGGACATCTCAAAGACTGAAGGGCTTCTCTTGGAGGAGAAGTCCTTCATGCTCGACAGCTGCTGGGCACATTCTGCAATAACCTTCCAAATATTCCGTGGTTCACGTTCATTTCATGGTTTAATTACTAAATGCTGGCTTTTCTAATCATCCGTGATTTGAAGGCCTGAGGAATTTGCTCTCAAGTCCTCTGGTAAATGTGAAGTCTTTATTGGTGAGTGACAACTAAGGAATCACTCAGATGTCTGAGAGGCCAAGAAAATCCGAGGGAAACAAAGATATAATTTCTGGCCTCTGTAAGACTACAAATGTTAAAGGGAAAAAGTGCTGATGTGAATATCCTACAGACCCAGCTGCCATTTTCTTGACCCCAATTTCTGAAATGTTCTTCAGAAAGCAGGCCTGTTCTAATACTAAAACGTCTTCTTGTCAATCTCACAAAGCTGTGTTTCCCAGATCTTATGAATGCATTCTTATAACTTATATATAGCTCTGGCTCTTGGAATGAAATGGATGAGTGACAATAATATCATTGTTGTTCTAATGTATCAAAGAATCCCTTCATGAGAAAAGTCATTTTAATAGACTTATATGTCAAGCCAAATAGGCCCATAAACCATACTGAAGTACTCTTTCATCAGGGCTTAATTGTATCTGGGATCATTAGAAATCCTTCTATGGGAAAAATGGTCTAAGGCACTTTGAGTCTGGAGAACTTGTTCTGAATTTCTGAAGCAGAAAGAAGATTGAAAGTCACGTGTGAGGTTAAAAGACATATGTACAACATATGGTAGGTGGTAAGGGCCATGAAGGGCCACATTTCTCAGTCTATAAACTGATGAATGACAGAGACATGTGCCTGTATTTTCATTTTCTCTACTAATTTTCTAATTTTTAAAGAAATATTTAGTTTGAAATAATTTCAGGTAAAAAGAAGTTGCAGAGGTGCCTGGGTGGCTCAGTGGGTTAAGTTTCAGACTCTTGATTTCGGCTCAGGTCATGATCTCAGGGTCATGGGATGGAGCCCCAAGTCAGGCTCTGCACTCAGCGCAGAGTCTGCTTGGGATCTTCCCTCTCCCTCTGCCCCTCCCTCCCACTTGCACTCGGTCTCTCTCAAAAAAAAAAAAAGTAGTAAAAATAGTACAGTAATTATCATATACCTTTCACTCATTCTTCCCCAAAGACTCCATTTGCCTTATCTTTGTCTAGATAGATAGATTAGATAGATAGATGATAGATAGATAAATAGATAGATAGATAGTATTGTTTCTGAATTATTTGAGAACACATTCCAAATATTAGGCTCCTGTAACAACCAAAGACACTGTCTTATACGACTGCATTAGAGTTATCAAAATCAGGAAATTAACATTGAAATAAATAATATTATCATATCTACAGACTTTACCCAAATTTTGCCAATTGTTCCAATAATGTCTTTTATAGTTATATATATATATAATTTTTATACCAGGGTCCAATCCAAGATCACACATTGCATTATGTGTGATATCTCTTTATTCTTTTTAATCTAGAACAGTTTCTCACTTTTTCTTATCATACATGGCCTTGATATATTTGAAGACTCCAGGCCACTTATTATTTTGTAGACTGTCCTTCAATTTGAGCTTGTCTGATGTTTCACTATCTATATATGCTCACCTGAATTTCCTCCTACCTCACTGGCTGTTGCATCTCTGTCTTCTCTACTGGATCTCTAAATGTCAGAGAGGTCCAGCTGCTTGCTGTGCTCTCCTCCCTCCTCTATCCACCTTGTTTCTTGCTAATCTTATCTAAATCTCATGGAAATAGGCACCATCCACACAGTGACCTCTCTTCCCTCGTTCCAGACTCAGCCTCCAACTCACAGCTTTCTTTGAGTGTCAAAGAAGCATCTAAAATTGTAATATGCCTGAAACCAAACTACTGATCCTTTCCCTCTAAAATTTACTCCCAGAAGCTCTGAGACCTAAAGAATAAGAAGGAGGAATTCAGGCAAAGGGTGTGGGGTGGGATTAGGGGAAATGTTCCCAGTAGAAGGAACTCCATCCCCATCAGTTAACCTTTCTAAGATTATTAGAATCACACGACTGAAGAATTGACAATCATCTTAGAGGATCTAGTCTAATATTGCCCAGCGTGATCAGCCCTTCTCCAGGGGCTGTGTGACCTATAGTTGTTAGAGCTTTAATCATAAGAAATCTTACTTTATAAAAAATTGTGTCTTAAAGGCAATTAATTGAATTGAGCTGTTCACAGTTGAATATATACTTGCATATTACCTATACTGCACACTGTTTAAAAAAATGAACATAATTCAAATCATATTGCAAAACTTCACAAAACAAAATTGTGAAACAATTTACAATCGCATATATTGAACAAAAGAATGCAATGCAAATTAAGCAAACAGCCACTTAAAATCTACGTATTACTATGCTTCCTGCAAAATTTTTACTATGCACACACAGTTAGTTATCATATTATAACTAATAGTAATCTGCATAATACAGATTGTGTTCCTGAATTAATCAATTAAATTGCACACAATTTAGCTAAGGGAACACACACTGTACAAACAATATCTGTAATTAGTTTCTGATCCAATGCTCTTGCTGACAAGGAGATTACTGTTTCACAAAGCAGCCCATTTCATTTTTAAAATATTACCCACTATTATTAATATCTTCTTCATATTATAACAAGGGCTATCACCCAATAATTTGTATCCATTCACTCTAAGTTCAGTCCTGTTGAGGCACAAAGAAGTCTTGTTTCTTCTATGCATGGCATGGCATGAAAATGGTCATGTTTCTCCTTCATTTGCTTTCTCTATCCTGGGCCAATATAATCCTGGTTGGTAAATGTCTGCTCAATAAAATGAAAAGAAAGAGGTAGGCCTCGCTCTCTGTAGACAGAACCAGAACAAACTGAGGTATTGGTGCAGGCCAATGAGATTGATCTTCCTGCCTTTCCATCTCTTCATAGTATCCCAGTTTCATGGCTGTAAACACCAAGTTTACATTTGCCCTTTATACTATTTATCATGTAATCTTCCCTCATCCTTGACTGCAATTCAAGTCTTAGCTATAGCCAAGGACTTGGACAACAATAACAAAGTTAAGTTGATTTATTTCTAAACTCTTGCTTAGTCTCATCATTATGATGCCAAATCTAGTAGCTCTGACCACCTTGGAAGCTACTGTAACTTGCCACTCTGATGTTCTCACCATCTCCATGAAATGCATCCTAACATCGGGAGGCAGTTTTCTTTTCCAGGTCTCAAAAGCAAATTTAATTACTCTGGCCATTGGGTGAGCGGAGTTGTTTGTAAGTTTTACAGCTTTACTGAGGCATAATTAGCATACAAAATTTGAAGTGTACAATTGGATATGTTTCACAGGTATATATCCCTAAAATAAGCACCACAATCAGAACAGTGAACATATGCATCATTACCCAAAATTTTCTTATGCCCCTTTGTAATTCCTCTTTCCCATCCTTTCTTGATCTCCCCAAATATTGAAGTAATTATTGAACTGTTTCCTGTCACTATAGATTTGTTTGCATTTCCATAGTTTTTATAAGTGTAATTGGGATAATTGTTTGGAAGTTCATCCATATTGTTTGTTACCTGTATCACTATCTCATTTGGTTTTGTTGCTTAATAGTATTCCATTTGAAGGATATACTATAATTTATTTTTATCTATTCATCCAATAATAGACAGTTGGACTATTTCTAGTTTTTGGATATTACAAATAAAGTGAGCAGAAATTTTCTGATCTATGGTGGTAGGTAAACTTGTCAATTATTATGATTCTCTTGGGTCTTCCAAAGGCCAACTGATTCTTTTAAAGATGCAATTTAAAGATCACCCTTTTCCAAGAAATTAGAACAAGCTCCCTGAAGGCCCATGAGTATGTGAAACATCAGCTAGCATATCCTCCATGTGTTAGTTGTGTATCTTTTAGACCATTCTTTCCTCAGGAAGAATTTTCTGCCCTCTGAAAAAAAATAGAAACTTTGTTTTCCAACAAATTGGGGAAACCACTTATCTCCCACTAGAGATCTCTGGGCTCAAATCTTGGAATACACATTGTTTGTCCTAGAAGGTCTACGGTCCTTCATGAAAGAGGACTCCCAATAATCTACCCTGGTGATTCAGAATTCTCAAGGTGAAAATTTAGCTTAGATTCACACCCTGATTCTCTTTCTAAAAATAGAAGACTCTCAGGGAAGAAGACATTGATTCTCCAATCATCTTCATTGTGTCGAGTTCCCGACTTTGAATGAAGATTCTCCAATGGCTCTTCTTCACTTCTGCCACACTCTTTTTTTCTCCTTTTCATACTCCTTGTTCATATTCAAACCCTATGTCAGGCCAAAGTCTCATGTAGAATAAGCTGGAGAAGGTTGTAAATTGTCAAGATCAATGAGATGAGCATTTCAAGTCTATTGTCTCTTCCAACATCAAGTTCTGTTCTGCTGCAAACCTTCTAACTTGGACTAAATTTGTGGAATATGAGACATGCAGAAATCTTTTCTTACAAAGATATATATAATAGAGGCTGTCATCTCTGGGAACAGTGCCAAGTTATTTGAGAGCAGTTTCTGGGCTATCGTGTGTTTGGAAATATTCTCCATCAGGCAATCCCTCCCCTGTCAGATTACAGGAGTGATTGCTATTGATACAACTTCAGCCTCGGTTGAGGGCACTGAGATCATGGAGCAGAGCAAATGGTTCACCTGGAAACCATTCCTCGTGTGTTCAACAAAATTCTCTCCCCTTGTCTTTGACTTTCAGGCAAATTACCTTTCAACAGCAGTAGGAAAAAGTACCCATCAAAACCAATTCAATTTCTTAAATTATGACCATTTAAGTTTATGGGACCATATTACAGCTATTCATTCGTTTTTCACATTGAAATCATTCAGTTCAGAAAAGGGCAGGTAATACTTTGGGTTTTATTGAGTATCTTGGCTCCCTCTAAAGACTTCATCCAGCCAGGAATTACCCCAAATCTGGAAAACAAATGTTAAGGCTCTCAAACCTGGGTTCCCTCATTAAGAACTCCGCCCTCATCACTGTCACTCAACCTTTTTCAATCTCGTTTGTTCCATTGTAATTAATATGATACTGCATATGAAAAGATTGAACCGTAACAGCCTGAGATACACCTGCAAAAGGCGTGACACAGGAAGCCTGAGGATGCTCCATAGGAAGTTTTATGGTGCTGTGCAAATGTGGCATTTATTCTAAGTTCAAGAAGATTCCCTACACTAATGAAGCTTTCAGATCCTACATCACCGCAGTATCTGAGATGATGTACTGAGGAACCAGAGTCAAAGAATGAGAGACAATACATGCAGATTAAAAAGACAACACTGACCTGATCTGAATGCTTGAGGATTTATTGAAGATTTGATCAGCAAGCTTTAGACTGTAAGACACTTAAATGCAGCTCAAACTGGTTTAGGTAGCGGAAAAATTTTAACGGCTTTATAACTAAAAAGTCCAAGTGTATGTTGTAGGGGAGGAAAATGTTTCTGTTCTTCCATTCCAGGTTATTTTGGCTGGTCTATTAATTAAATTGACATAAGATAGATTAACAGAAAAAACAAACTTAATTATGCTCCTGTGGGAGTCCCATAAGAATATGAGACCCCATGACAAGTAGGTCAATCAAGGCTTACATGCCCTTCTGAGGTAAGGAATAAGATAGAGGCTTGGGGCTTCAAAGAGGAGGAGGGGAATTCACAAGATGATAAGAAGAGCAAATGTTTGGTAATTAGATGTTTGCCCTTCTATACAGATAGGTCTTTCAGATAAAAAGTTATTTTTGGTTAATAGCTCTTTTTCTGGGCCAGGCCTTCTGTCTAAATTCTTTCAAGTAGTTAGTTAAAGGAGAAGGTAAAAGTTTTTCTTGAGTCTGCTAGGTCTTGATGGCATTCAGCTCAAAATAATCCACCTGCCACATGACATATTTTGGGGTCACATATTTTGCCCCCCACCACTGTGGATTGAAGGCATGGATGGATCCAAGCACCTAAGCAATGTTGTAACCAACTTGCCTCTCTTCATATCTCAGCTTTGCTTATTTCTGTGCTGGCTTTATTCTAAGGTGAACTTTTACCTCCTGGTGGCAAAATCACTGCCATTTTGCTCTGAACGTTCATCAGTAGACACTGGGGAGCATCTCCTTTTTAGTATTAAAATAAAAATCCCAGATGTGCCAGTTAGCAATTTATTGTCTCTCACCTACAAATTCAGCCTTCATTGCCTTTCTTGTGATAATTGGAACATGTTTCCCTTTCCAGCTAGAATGATGTTAAGATTTGTCAGTAGAAGGTGCTGGAGGGACACTGGAAAAGTAAAGGGTTTCTCTTCCTGATTCCAGCATGCTTGGTTTTTTCTTGCTGTTATTGTGTTGTGCTGGCCTGTAGGACACTCAGTAAAGCCCACCTCCTTAGGTGGCTTCCCAGCAGTGAGATACATAGAACAAATTCCTTTGGGCAGTTTCCAGGCAAGCTCTGGGAGTGACAGAGTGGGCTTCCTCAGAGTGAGTTCTATAGGTGCCTTACTTACTATCTTACTATCAGCTTCTTGGTGACGGCTTCCCAGTGTCTCCATTGGGCTCTAAAACCCCACTTCCACTTTACTTCAGCTTAATTTCCAGCAGGTTCCATAGCAACTCCTATATAGGCAGCTTCCAGGTGAATTTCATGGCACTCCCAACTGGTGGTTCTCTGCTTACTGTTGATGTGCCACCAACTTTGATGCAGCTCTTGTCAGCAACCTAAGGAACCTTTCCACCATCCAGTGTCTACAATCACATCCTCTCCAGTGGGGTCTGAATCCTGGCCTTGGTGAGAACTTCCCACCTACCAAGTTTGTTACTTCCTTCGATATCCTCCCTCAGCCCCAGGATATTTAGATTTCTCATTTATCTCTTTTTAGTTAATTCCTTGTAAATCATTAATAATTCCTTATAGTGAATCTTCCTGTTCAAATTATTATGTATATCTGTTTTCCTATTGAGCCCTGACTAATACACCAGAGATGGTGCTTATTCATTTAGATTGACCAGACTTGGCCACAGATCCCCTGCTAACCTAATATTTGTAATATTTGTAGAGAAATACAGTGAGCTCATTAACCAAGCATAGGTCTTATGCTATTTCCTAGAGCCATAGGCTACGGTCATAGAAACTTACATTATATAGACTGAGAACAAAAGAAGGGGTGGTTTCCCAAAGATAAATTGTGAGGAATTAATTTTGGGGAGGCACAAACAGCACAGTCCATTTGAAAGAGCATGTGCTTAAAGGGAGAGAAGAGAGAAAGGGAGACAGAGAGATTGGTCTTAATAATGAGAGTCCTAAAGCAAAAAGCAGACATTTCAACACACGAGAACATAGCTGACAAGACTAACGTAGGCCTCACAAGGAGGAATCTAGACCAGATATGAAACCTTCTTTAAACTGCAGAAGTAAGGTTGCCAGCAGTTTCCAAGAGAAAAGGAATTAAAAACTGGGAGCAAAATCATATATAATCTTGGTTAAACGATAGAGACTTATAACTAATTAGGGCAGAGTTTAATACTTGATCCCTCAGCTCAACAGCATCATCAAAGATACATTTCCTATCATCTTTTTGTTCTTTTTCATAGTGTTGGCTTCATCCTGGCCTTGGTTCCCATATTCTTTTCCAAGTGGCTGCCAGTGAGTCCTGGGTTATCATGTTTTTTGTCCAGAAAGAAACAGAGCATCCCTGACCCACAGTTTCCTGAAAAGTCCCAACACTCGTTTTTGTTTGACCAGCCAAATTCACAAGTCCAACCCTAAACCACTGGCTGAGACCAGGGGCAAGGAAAACACTAACTGGTTTAATCTATATCACACCTTCTGTGACTAAAACCAAGAGCAGAATGATGTGGAATTATGGAAAAGTATGGAAGGGATGCTATAAAGTCAACCAACAGATATACCCTACAGCAATTAATTAACCACTCCCTCATTAAACCTGTATACCATCTCAAACAAACTCTAATGCCTATTATACTTATTGTATGTCTTTACATATACAACTCCTCCACTAGACTCTAAGTAGTTTCCATCAGTGGCAAGAAATTATCCTTGTTTATTATAATTTTTCCTCTGGGGAGTAAACAGTAGAAGCTTAATAAAAGTTTGAATGAATAAATGAACGTAAACATTATGCATGGTAAAGGAATTGGAACTTTATTCTACAGACCATAAGGTACTCTTGAAGGGTCCTGATAGAACCGAATAATCATATTCTAAGATGTCTTGAAACCAGCAATGTTGAAAAAAGTGATAGCAGGCAAACCAGTATGAAGGCTATTGTAAGTGTCCAAGCAGTTGATTACAAGACTAATCTATGGCAAAGACAGAAAAAATGAAAAAGAACAAGAGATTCTGAGAAATTTCAGAGGTGCTTAGATAGGCCTTGATGATTATGGGATAAAGTAGAGAGAAAGTTAAAATAACTCAAATTTGTAGCTTGGGTGACTAGGTGAATTGACCAAGGGAAAAACAGAAAACAAGAAACAGTTTGTGAGAGAAGAGTTTACTCTATAATCTGTAAAACTCAATGCGCGTTCATAAATACTTGAAAAGGAGAAGACTTTTATGTATAAATAGCCCAAATATTTTCCCAGCTTTGCTCAAATTAGAGGGAAACTATCTGTTAATAATTATTAGCTGTGTGTATATTATGCAAAGAACAGGTGGCTTTAATGTGACTAGTCTGCATCATGACTTCTCTCATCTACATTGGCTTGGTGGGCTTATTATTTTGATGTCTATGTGACCTACTGAATTTCCTGAGATGGCCACCTCTATCAGTAAGAGAATGCACAGGGATGGACAACAGCCAAATCCGCTGAGGCAGCCTGTGGCCTAAGGACTTGGAGTAGAGGGAAGAAGGTTTTTTTTTTCCTGCTATTATGCTTTCCATGCTGAGTAGGGCTGAGTTCAAATCTCTGACCACACTCCTTAAGAAAGGACCCTTGCCATGGGCTTTCTTGCCAATGGACAATGATACAGCAAGGATATCAAACTTACCTGCTAGTGTCTAACTTTTCACTCCACTGTCTGGTGATCTCAAAAGGACTGATTATGGGACTCAGAGTAGAGCTGGGCTTTAGAGTACAAGCTTTGGATCAGGACAGATCTGAGCTTGGATTGGATTTCTACCATTGATTATCTGTGTGATCCTGAGTAGATTTTTTTTTTCTTTTTAAGCCTCAGTTACCTTATCTCCAAAATGAGAGTAATAGCTGTTACCTAATAATACCATTGCAGTAAAACTTAATGTATGAAAAGTAGCACAGTACCTAGCCAAGAATAAGCATAATAATGTGTGCTGATATTGCTACTGATACTACCATTGTGAGATGTGTATTTGACCTTGAACAACATGGATTTGAACTGCATGCATCCACTTACAAGTGGACTTTCTTCAATTAATACAGTACAAGACTGTAAGTGTGTTTTCTCCTTTTTATGATTTTCTTAATAACAGTTTCTTTTTTCTAGCTTACTTTATTTTAAGAATATAGTATAAATACATATAACATACATAATATGTGTTAATCAACTGCTTATGTTATCAGTAAGACTTCTGGTCGACAGTAGGCTGTTAATAGTTAAGTAGTTAAGTTTTGGGAGAGTGAAAAGTTATATGAGGTTTTGACTTCGCAGGGGGTGGGGGAGTGGGGAGGTCAGTTCCCCTAACCCCCACATTGTTCAAGGGTCCACTGTAATTTGTAACTCAGTGAGACCCCATTCCCTTAATACACATCAAAAGACTGTATTTTGAAGACCATCTCCCCATCTCCTGATTCCCCTTCTCCTGGAAACCAGCATAGACTATGGCGCATTGGGAACAAATGAGGATTTGAAACTCCACCAAATTGAGTTTAAACATGTTTTCCGTCACTTTCTGGCTCATCTAAAAATTGATGTTAATAATACTCTTCCCTCCAGGATTGAAGATGATTTTCAAATAAGAGAACTGTAGGTAGAATGAACTCAATGAGGTTAGAGATTTTGTCTGTTTTGTTCAGTTGTATGTCCCAAGCATTTTACCTAGTGTCTGGCATGAAGTAGGTACTCAATCAATATTTGTTAAATTGTATTGAAGTAATTTGCACTCTGCCGGTACCATAGTAGGTTCCCACTAAATCTTATTTCCTTCATATTTTTACTTCTCCTTCATTAGCTAATTGATGACTTTGGAGTCCATAGCAAAGCAATAGAATTGTCAGAGATGTTGGATTTCAATTGTTCCATAATAAAACTGTAGCTTTTTTGAGCCAGTTCTACTCTTCAGACGATCTTTGTTCCACCCAGTACTGATAAGTATTTAGAGTAAGTTGCTAGCATTTGGGGTAATAGAATATTCCATATCAATATCCAAAGTCCAGCTTCTTCAGAAACTTTTGCAAGATATGGCAATGAATGGATATATTCTCACCAGGCAACAATGCAGAGTATCTTTTCCCTTTAGACAGGGTATGTGGGTTCTAATACACCACAATCTCTACCACTCCCTGTTGCATCTCTGACACTGCAGGGACTTACTATTTATCATCAGCTTCGTTCTACTGGTTTTCTTGTATTCAAACATCTCTCTCGTTTACATTACCTTCCTGACTTCTGTAGGTATTTGAGTTTGTCAGCTCTATTCCATATCTTTGTAGGGGTGAGTGGAGAAAGGGGTAGGTCAATGCATAATTTTTTTTTTTAAGATTTTATTTATTTATTTGAGACAGAGAGAATGAGAGAGACAGAGAGCACATGAGAGGGGGAGGGTCAGAGGGAGAAGCAGGCTCCCTGCCAAGCAGGGAGCCCGATGCGGGACTCGATCCCGGGACTCCAGGATCATGACCTGAGCCGAAGGCAGTCGCCTAACCAACTGAGCCACCCAGGCGCCCCAAGGTCAATGCATAATTTTAAGCCTATAATGGGAGTGGGGGTTTAAGTGCAGGGCGAGGATCAGGTGGAAGTAAGGGGGAGAGTTATGTCTCTTGCTATCAGATGTTTAGCCTTATAGATATTCCATAGTGTGCTTAACATTTTATGATAAACATTTCTTCAATCTGTGAATATTGGTAACATTATAAATATCACTGCTGATACCATAAAAATGCTAGCACGTTTGGAATCTTTCATAAATGTTTACATGAAATACCCTGAATGTTTTTATATCAGGAACATGTCTAGAAATATCAACTGTGCTTGTGCCTTGGAACTGAATCTTAAATGATTTCATGGACCAATGGTATCTGAAGCAGCAGTCAACTGCAGAGAAGGTGACAGAAAGCATTTGCTGCTGGGATTACCATAGCTATTAAAATGCCTCAGTCATGGTGTGCTTTCCTGGTCTTTATTTATATAAGCTAGTGATTCATTGGCTCAAGAATTTTAGAACTTATCATTCTAGGAAAAGATGATGGGAAACACAATTTTTTTGCAATGAACTTTAAAACATCTGGGCTCATGGAGTGTGGAATAAATTAAAGCTACCCAAAATCCAAGCAGAGAGAGCATGGGGGAGAGCAAAAGAAGGGAAAGGCCAGAAGGGGAGGAGGGGACCTGGGGAGGGAAGGGAAGTGAACCAAAAGAAAGGGAAGAAAAGGGAAATTCAAGAAGTCAAGAGTTACAGTTCCCTTTTTCTTAGGTCATAAAAGAAAAATATTGCCATCAGAAAGGGGAATAAAAAAGGTGGAAGAGAAGAAGGAGAGAAAGATAGGTGAGGAGAAGGAGGAGAAAATAATTAGCTAGTGGATGACAGGAGTTTTATCTTTCCTTTCCTCTTCACCCTTTTGGAAGCCATATAAAAGTAGAAAAAGAAATCACGATCAGAGAGACTTCACATGATGCTCTTATTTGATGGACTATGCTGGCTCATGTCACCAAGGACACTATGGAAACTTAAATTCTGAAAGACTCATTTTTTACCTACAATTGTCTCCATAATGAAAACTAGTGATGGATAATATTTATCTTTATTTCAAACCAATCTTCCTCCCCACACACCAAGACATAAAGCCTCTTTCTTCAAGATTCAGTACGTGGAAGTCTTAAACAAACCTACAGAGTTGTGGTGGACTTCATTAATGAACAAGCACAAAAGAATGGCGGATGCACCAGGAACCTGATTGTAGTCACAGACCTGAGTTTCTTTCTCCTTTACCACAAGCAAAGTTGATATTTTGATGTCCAGCTAATTAATTCATTTACCTATTCCTTATTTCTGAACTCAGAAAGGTGAGAGTGAATGTTATTTATTGTTTCATTAAACTTCCAATTTAATGAATCAACTAGGAATCTGGATAGATAGCTGTAAGCACTGATATTCAGAGACTGAAAGAATCCATGGAGACAAGGAGGTTATTGGATCAATCAGGGCAGGAAAATTAGGTTTTAAGCTTCCTGTTTCATAAACTCAAGCCTCTATTTGGAGCAGCTTCTACGGTGATTAGGCAGCTATTTTTGAACAGGCATGGGCTGTGGGGGCCTCCACAAATTACCGTGAATGGTTTTTATTTTTTATTTAGCCAATGTGTGCCTTTAGCAGGGATTATATCAACATTCACTGATTCATTCAGATGCACAAATATTTCATAAGGACCTACTAAGTAGCAGACACTGCTCTAAACTTTTGGAATACACCAGTGAGCAAAGGATAAAAGAAGAAAAGGAAGATTAGAAATTCCAGAGCTCAGAGGAGGGTTTCCAAGATAAAATGACTAGGCCACATTGAAAACATATTAGAGCAAACACTGGAAGGAGGTAGTAGAGTGAGCCATGCAGCTGAGGGAAATGGGGTAGAAGAGCAGTCCAGGCAGAGGGAACAGCTTTAAAAAGCGGCAGGGGGGTGGGGGGGTAGGGAATGGCAATGAGACCAGTGAGGCTGGGAGAAGTAAGCAAAGAGGAGAGTACTAGAGAGGGCAGGGAAGTATGAGGGAGTAAGAACAATGCAGGGACCTGTTACCATTGTGCAGATTTGCCTGAGTGAGCTGGGAAGTTACCCAAGGACTTCCTAAACTGAATTATGTTTGTAAACACCTTTGTCTGCTGTTTAAAAACAGAACACATGGGCAAAGGTGGAAGTAAGGAGACCAGCTAGAAGGCTGCTACATTTTTTTACAGATGAGACATGATATTAACTTGGACCAATATCATGAAAATGGAGGTAGTAAACAGTGGTCAACTTGGGGATATGTTTTAAGTGCAAGTCAACAGGATTTCCTGACCACTAGGATACAGGAAAGGGAGAAAGAGTTAAGGATGACTCTAAGATTTTCAGCCTGGGGAATTAGAATAGACTGGCCATTTAATGGAGATTTGGAGAGGAAGATCAGAAGTTTAGCTTTGAATGTGTCAAGTTTGAGAAGTTTATTAGACATCTCAGTTGAAGTGTTGAGTGTAGTTGAACATATGATTCTAGAGTTTAAGTGAAAGATTGGAGAAGGAAATATAAATTGGGGGTTCAACAGTATATTCATGGGACATCAGGCCATGAGACTGAATGAGATTTCTAAAGGAGTGAGGAGAAAGCAGACACAGAGGAGAAAGAGAGAAAAAAAAAAGACCAAGGACTAGTCAACGGTCAAATTTCTGGGAGAAATGCAAAGACTTTTTAGTTTAAGGTGAAACTTACATCACAAAAGGCAGAGCATCTGTTTCAACATCTTTTAGTAGGTGAAATAGTTTTATCTTATTTGTGTTGGTTCATAGCCAGAGCTATGAACCAAAAGATTATTTAACCTTAGAATTGTTCTGTCAGGCACACTTAGGTACCATTAGATTGGCTGCCCCCAATTCTCTTCACCTTGTTTTAGGTTAAAAGCAAACATAGGAGAGATTGGGGGGCTCACTGGGTTTTTTTCCCCCAGGGTCCTAGAGTCATCTACCATCACATGGTTTCATGGTAGCCTTTTTAATATTTTAGAGCCACAGACTGGGGCTTCAACCAGACAGAGATGGGAATGTAATAAAATGAGAGGCAGTCTAAGGAATGGCCTGTAATCCATTAATCTATTGAAAAGTAATTTACATTTCAACTGAAATGGAGGGAAATTTGAAAGGCCTTTCACAAGTACAATGAGCTAAAATGCATTAAAGTAAGCTTGTGCACAGAATGCACAGTCTTTGGAAATAGGAACAGGAGCAGAGTAAGAGAAACTTCTGGACGGTTTTTCTAAGGGAAAGCAGAGAGTTATCCTTTCAAAGCCACAGAAAGAGCCCGTGAAACTTGGGCTAATAGAACCAAGTAGCTATAGAAAAGGGGGGCCGATCTGAGAGGCATACCCTGTGAAGACCAAAAAAAATTACCTCACAGGTGAGCAGGTAAGTTTTAATATGCCACAGTTATTTTGAGCAGACTGATTAGGCATTTGAGCCTGAGGAAAATGCACAGAAAGAGGACCCTTAGAGAACAAAGGTGATCATGTAATTTATCATCCAAACCCAGGCACCTATTGATACTGATAAGGGGAACTATTAACTTGTTAGTTTCCTAGGGCTGCCATAACAAATGACCACAAGTGTGGTGCCTCAAAACAGCAGAAATTTATTCTCTGACAATTCTGGAGGCTAGAAGTCTCTGTGGGATCTTTGGGGAGGATCCTTCCTTTCCTCCTCGTACCTTCTGTTGGTTCCCAGCAATTCTTGATGTTCCTTGACTTGTAGCTCCATCACTCCAGGGTCTGCCTGGCTCTTCACATGACCTTCTTCTCTGTGTCTTCGTATAAGGACACTATCAATGAATTTAGGGCCCATCCCATTCTATCCAGGTAGGTCTCATCTTGAGAACCTTACTTTAATTACAACTGCCAATACTTTTATTCCAAATAAGATCACATTATGAGAGTTCCCAGGGATATATGTCTTTTGGGGGGACCACTACTCAGCTCACCACAAGTAATTTTATTGGACCAATAGGATTAAACCAAGCCTGTCATGGGCAAACCAGGGGAATATGATCAATCTAAAGAGAAAGCACAAGAAAGTTGAGATCTATGAAAGGAAGCAAGACAAGACAGTGGCAGAACAAGCCTATGTCCAGCCTGGAGGTTAGTTGAATGGAGACTTTTCCTGAGTGGGATTTTCTTACTCAAGGAAGTGAAGGAAGACTAGATTTTGTTGAGCAATGGATGGATTCATTTGGTTGGCTAATTCTGAATGTCTTCAAATCTGTAACAACAGTTGGTACCCCAAGAAAAAAAAATCTCAAAGAGTATGTTAGAAAAAAATGCATAAAACCAAGATTAAAAGTAAAGAACAGTTTCAGATTCTGAAAATGGGGCAAGCCTGATGGGCAAGAAGGAAACAAATTTAAAGTACTGTTAAAATGGGAAAAACTTAGATGAGCCATCCCAAAAGGAAAAGGGGAATAGTACAGGGAAAGTTCATTACATCAGGGATGTATACCATGTTTGAAAAAATATGAGGAGGCAGGAAGAAATGTTGCTGCTGTTATTTTCTTTTTAAGATTTATTTATTTATTTTAGAGAGAGAGAGCACACCATGCATAAGCAGGGGGAGGGGCAGAGGGAGAGAGAGAATCTCAAAAAGACTCCCCTCTGAGCATGGAGCCTGACACAGGGCTTGATCTCATGACCCCGAGATCATGACCTAAGCCAAAATCAAGTCAGACACCTAACCAACTGAGCCACCCATTGCTGTTATTGAGCTAGAAACTAATGATTCAAGGTCTAGGAATAAATCTTGTATTGATTTTTATGTTTTAGTAAATTTTCATTTAGAAGCAACATACAGAAAAGTGCACAAATCATAAGCATACATACAATTCACTGAATATTCACAAACTGTGCACAACTGTGTAACCAGTCTCAGAAACTGCCCTTATGTCCTTTTCTGATTGCTACCCCCTCAGGAGTAACCCTACCCTGTCTCTAAGCCCCATAACTTCGTTTTGTCTGGTGTTGAGTATTATATGAATAAAATGATACAGTGCATACTCTTTTGTGTTTTATTATGTTTGTGAGAAGCTTCCATGTTTTGCATATGTAGCAAAAGTTTGCATAGAACTCTGTTATATGACGATTCTTCACTATATTTATCATTGTTAATGACCATTGAGGTTGTTTCCAATCTGTGGCTGTTATCATAGGGCTGCTAAGGACATTTCTGTGCATGTCTCTTGGTGAGCCTATGTTTGCATTTCTGTGGGCACACACCTAGGAGTGGAATTTCTGGGTCAAGGGGTATGTTTAGGTTGTTTTGGTTGATATTGCTAGATAGTTTTCCAAAGTGAATATACCAATTAAGAACTAGACATTTTGTGCTAAAAATAGAAGGATTCCTGAGAAGGGCCTGTGGCAGAGATCTAGGTCCTTGCAAGACCCCTAGGGCCTTAGGTGGTAGAATCATCAACGGCGGCTTAGCTTCAGGAATTTGCTAAAAGGGATTCTGCAGCAAAAGCAAACATAGGGAGGACAAGGAAGTGGCCCCGGGAGTCAGAGTTCAGGACCAAGGAAATTCACTCCATAGCAAGAAGCAGTGATGGTAGACCTTTGGAAGGGGGCTAAACTGCCTCCTCAAATGCCCAGAAGTGGCAGTTCCTCTACCAGATGAAGGCATCACTCAGCCCTGGAGTAGCATTGGACTCAATGGAGGTTGGACACTTAGAAGCTTTGGGTAGGTGACATGGAGAACTGAGAGACTAGAGCAAGATGTATTGCTGGAAAGTGTGGTGGAAATAATGGCCCCTTTCTTTCTTTCTTTCTTTCTTTTTTTTTAAGATTTTCTTTATTTATTTGAGAGAGAGAATGAGAGACAGAGAGCACGAGAGGGAAGAGGGCAGAGGGGGAAGCAGACCCCCCGCTGAGCAGGGAGCCCGATGTGGGACTCTATCCCGGGACTCCAGGATCATGACCTGAGCCGAAGGCAGTCACTTAACCAACTGAGCCACCCAGGCGCCCGTGATGGCCCCTTTCAATGACAGACTTGTTCACCTGCTGGGAAGACCGTTGGTGCGGAGATAGCCTTCCCTTCAACAGTCAGCCCCGCCCAGGGATGCCTCAGATGCAGAAAGCCACCTGGCCCCAGGTCACGTCCTTGTCTGACAGCCCACATTCAGTGCCTGGTCAGTGAGGCAGGATTCCTGGCACCTTGGCCTGAAACTCGGTATGATTCTGAATCCTTCTAGCTCCCTGTGGAGTTTAACCAATGCTGTCTGGGGCCTATATCACCGCTTCCTCCCTTTACCTCCTCGTTTCCTTGTCCTCCCTTTCTCAAGTTTAAATCCCCTGGGACCTCATTAATACACATCCTACATACTACACACTGTTTCAGAATCTACTTCCTAGGAAAGCCAACCTGTGACAGGGCCATTTTGCAAAAATGACAGGAGTATCTCCGATGGCCCTCCCTGCTGCTATAATAAGTATGTCCTGCTAATTTGGGGACTCTTCAAATAGCCTCCGTACAATGTGAGACTCAGTTTTGAATTCCTTCAATTTCAGGGATCACCAGTCCAATGAGAGATCACTGGGTACCAGCTGTGAAAATCCTTCTGCTTACACCTCAGCATCTAGGTAAGACGCCCCTGGCAGAGACTAAACAGAATTAGGCACTGTGGAGAAGGATTTGGAGTTTAATCTCTTCAGACTAACTTAAAATGGCAAAGGGATTTAATTTGAAGCCTTTTATGTTACCCCCAGGATTTAATAAGAAGAAGGAGGTTATAGTATTCAAAGCAGGGATATTTTCGTTCTGCTACTACTGTATTTTTTGTGATGGTTTTCTGCTGTCGTCCGGATGAACAGCTCTTGAGCTATAGGACAAAGTAGCTGTGGCATGAGTTGAAAAAGGAAGTAGAATTGGAGTCAATGTTTCAACTCAAGGTACAGTGTGGCTTCAGCGTTGATTTCATAAATGTGCTATTCTGAACCATTTCAGTATCCTGTCTGGGTGAAAACTAACTTGCCCACCAAGAGGTATAGTTTAAGGAGGGTGGGAGAAAAATTGCTTTAGCAAAACATACACCCTTGATTGCCCAGTGGATTAAGAGATCAAAAAGTTGCTAAGTGCCGGGAAGAATCCCCTAGACAGATTCCATATTGCCATTTTTAAAAATCTGCAAAAATAGCCTATCTGTGTGTGCTCTCTCTCTCTGTGTCTCTCTGTCTGTGCCTCTGTCTCTGTTTCCAGCTGCCCAGGAAAGAGGGGTGACTATTCTGACTGATGAAAATGGGAAGAAGATCTGAGCATGCACGACTTGTCCCTGTTCCATGTGGAAAGAACACATTGTCATGGCCAAGAACTGCTTTTGAAATCAAGGGTGGAAACCCATAGGTCCCTACACAAGAGGATACATTGGAAATAAGGATTCAACTCTGGGAAAGCATTTTGCTCAGTAGATCCAAATTCATTCTTGAGTGGACTGTCACAAAATCACAAAAATTGCTATTATAGATGCAAGAAGCTTAGCAAATATAAAGCTGGTGTCTTGCCATCATCAGTTTGATCCATGTACCTATTCCTCAAATGCTCTGGACTTTGGAGGATAAAGAGGGGAGTTATTAACTAAATGGGAAGATTGGAAGCATATCAGGGAGGGCCTTTAGTTACAAATTAAGGACTGGGACATTTTTGAAGATTTATAAGACTATTTGAAAATGGGAAAGGATATTGTTGTGAAATAGGATTTCCCCTTCAAATCCCTGGCTCTAGGCAGAATCATTTAATTCTCAAATATTCATTTGTGCCTTAGGCATTGACGATGAGCATGTATGCTGTTCATTACTTATCCTGCTCTCATGGGTTCAGAGGCAGGGTGCCTACCCTAAATTTCATACCAGATGAGGCAATGTGAGTTTAACACTTTGGACTTCAGACTTCATAAATATGGCTTCTTTCTTCAAAGAACACTTGAGATATTGTTGCCCACACTTCTTCTTATTCAATTTTGTTATTTACTTCCACATTGGGGAAATTTGCCTGAAGACTATTAGAAATTAATCGAGGGATAAGAATTATTACCTATTTAAATAGATAAACATCATTGATCTTCCCTTCTGATGTGTGGTTTGCTGTATCATTTTAGTGAATATAAAATACCTAGGAGAGTTTTCATATTTTTATTCAAGACCTGATTCCTCTAATCCTTGTCCCCCTCAACTTCCATTTTTCCCTATAAAGGAGAACTTCATTCACTAAGTCTCATACTCCTGGGCTTTTCACCCCTCACTGTGGGGAAAGGACATGGCACCTTGGATATCACATTGGGGCTTTGTACTTGCTGGTCCCTCAGCTGGGGGTTCTCTTGACCCACGGTCCTCACATTGCTGGTTTTCTATCATATTCCATTATCTTGATATTGTATGAGATTTTCTTATCTCATCACGATTCACTTGTTTATGGGAGAAAACCACATGAAAGAAGAGACACTACTGTACACTCAGTCCAGCAAAGTGCCTGGTAAACATGTGATGAATAAAGGCCCCAGGGCCTAGCAAAGGAAATCTGTTTCAGGTTTATGCCCCTTCAAGATTATGGCTAAAAAGGAAAAGAAGTCCAGTGATTTCTCTGCTGTGAAATAGCTTATGTTTAGGAGAGACAAGACTTAAAATAAAATCATTAAGATTATAAAGCAAAAATTGTAAATACCTGATAGAGAGACAAAGAATATGTGCTGAGGGGAGCTTAGTTGGCTCAGTCAAACATCTGACTTTCGATTTCAGCTCAGGTCATGATCTCAGGGTTCTGAGATAGAGCCCATGTTGGGCTCCAGGCCCAGCAGGGAGTCCGCTAGACTCCCTCTCCCTCTGCCCCTCACATTTTCTCTCTCTCTCTCAAATAAAAAAGAATATGTGCTGATAGAGAAATTCACCTACAGGCATCTGAGGTTGAACATGAGGAGAAGAAACTACCATTTTCAAGTAAGGCTGTAGGAGGAAGATCACTTACTGTAGCAGATTGAACCACTAATCTTGGAATTTCGGCACAAGTGCAGTATTATTTAAGCTAGTGTGTCAAGGAGAGGCGAGCGGAGGGAAAGACATTCTCTTAAGAACAGGAATTTAGTGCTGGGAGGCCTCTTGTGGTAGAAACTGCTGTGCATGTGGCAAATTGGAAAATAAATGACAATTCAGTCTCCCCAAACCCTTTTCACAAGGGGGGGCTCTTATATGAGGCCTTATTGATGGTACTTTTAATAAGTAGTCATAATAATCACAATGGTTGTAATAATGATTACAACAGCAGCTGTTCAATCTCTATGTAAAAGTTTTTTGGGTTTTTTTTTTTTTTTTTTTTTTTTCCCAGAGAGAAATTTAGAGGTGTTTTGCTTTTTTTGGTTTGTTTTGGGGTTTTTTGGTTTTTGGTTTTTTTACTTACTACAGATGAAGTCATTCTCATCTCAATTAAGAAATCGCCTCAGAAGGACACCAGGCTGGCTCAGTCAGAAGAGCACATGCCTCTCAATCTCAGGGTCATATGTTCAAACCCCACGTTGTGTGTAGAGATTACTTAAATAAATAAATAAACTTTAAAAAAAAGGAAAAGAAGGTCATCAACTGCTTTGGCAGATAAGCTCTTCAATTCCTCCTGTAACCTGGCAGATTCCTTGAATGGCTTACACACAGTTGGACTTCTTCACACTTCCTGATTGGGGAGTACATCTGGAGAAGTCCCTTCATAAGCTCAAGAATGCACTGGATGAGGAGATAACATTCATTGTGGGCAAGACTCAGAAACAACGGGGGCCCATTGCGTGGTTGCGTGGTTTGGAAAAGTTGTTTGCCATGGAATAAACATGTGGTTCAGACACATCGTTTATCATAACCAGCGGCACACCTTTTACTGCCCAACTCACCTCTAATAGGTCCTGTCTGTCCAGCATGGGAGGAAAGCAGTGGTTTGGACCCAGACAGCCCTAGATTCAAGTTAGTCACATCGCATTGCAGAATCTCAGTCTCTCCATTTGTGAAATAAGGAAACTAGTGTCAGGAAGGCTGAACTACATATAAATCTCCTACTGCATAGTTGGTGTTCAGTCAACGTTACCAATTGTCATAAACTTCAAATAAGAAAAATGCAAGGATGAAATTCTTCTTTCATCCATTTCTCTTGGTTAGCCATTCATATTTCTTCTGCCTAATAAATTGCTAGAAACTTTCATTTTAAAAAGTGACAGACTGTCTGTTCTGTTTAAATCACTGATTATGAAAACTGAATTAATCGTCTGCCTTACTCTTCCCTCTTGATGACCCAAAATGAGATGCCTTGATTCTCAGCCCCAGTGGATTCTCAAATCTCACTCCCAAACAAAACCAAGGACAAAGACATGAAATGCACAACCCAGAAGGTTTGGAGATTTTCCTTTTGGAATCATTGCTAGTGACTTAATAATTGTTCAGATGACTTGTCAAGCGTGTGTCAAGTACATTCATATCTGACAAGGGATGATTCCCAAACTAGTAGGATCCTTGGCTTCTTTTGCTTCCGTATTTAAGCTGCTTTAGAGTTCTAGCTGAAGGTTTACTGAAGAAATACAAATTGGTGGCATTTAGATTGCAACTTATCATTTATGCTACATACTAGCAATCCATATGAAAATCATAGAAGGGGAGTGTGATGTGAAGATTTCCTTATATTAGACTCTGGACTGTGGAAGGTTTAATGTAGTATGACAAAGGTCATGCCTTATCAAATCCTTGCATAGTATCTTAATGTACAATGCATTCTCACAAACCAAGTATTATTTTACTTAATTCTAATAACTGCCCTATGATGGAGTTATTATCACTGCCATCTTACAGATAAGTGATCCCCATGAAGATTGACATGCATGTCATCTAACAAATGGCAGATCTTGTATTTAAATGCATGTAAAGATAAAACACATGTACCCACTAGGAATCAGGGGCCTTAGAGATAATACTTATTCCTTAAGTGAACCATGCAAGAAAGGTGACATACCCTTGACACATACCTACTGGGCAGAAGCACTTAGGTAAAGACACCATTCAGTGGATGGATACTGGATATTGAGGTATCTCACCCAATCAAAAAAACAAACAAACAAACAGACGGTGAAGAAGCCAAACATATCAAAGATAGAAATGAAGTTGGGCTTCAGGAAAAGTTAATCTAGGAACTTAAATGATACGAAGACTTTCTCCAGCTCATTTCTGCTTCTTACTTTGATGGTTTCACTTTCTGTCATTGGAGTCCAGCTCCTTCCACATGGCAAATGTCAAAATTCTCTGTCTGCTGTTCCCTCACTAAAAATGAGAAGCTTTTTTCACCCTCAGTTAATGTTGGAAAAATCCAGCTGAATGACCTATTTGCTCCATTTGGTTTCGGTGCCCACTACTGGACAAATTAATTGTGGCCCATGGGACACGACCATCTAAGAACAGAGAGACTGACTCAGTGACCACATGAATGGAATGAGTAAAGAAATAATGGACCGAGAGAGGGGTGTTCTATTCTGAGAAAACAGCGAGAATGCTAGGTAGACAAGACAACTGTCCACCTCAAGACTATAGTGTATTAGCCTTACTTGTACCTTATGGGCCATCAGCCTGATGAATCACTGTCCCCATGTCTCTCACAGGTGGATGAAGCCTCTTACTTAAAGAGAGTAGGGAAGTAAGGAGAGGGTAGCAGGGGAGCTAGGTCATGTTACAGGCATTAAGTCATCCATAATCCTCATAAGAATTATTTTTATGGGAGAAAAATCTTAGACCCAGATGAGTTAAATAATTTGCCCCAAATCCCAGAGTGGATAAGTGACAGAAGCTGGATTCAAACCCAAGCTGTCTATAGAAGCCACCACCCCTGAAAGCCTCTCAATGAGAATAGAGAATAAGAAATCACGAGGCAGAAGATGGCAGAGAAGCTAATTTTCAAGGCTGTCCTGAGGCTGACGTGCAGTAGTCAAGCAACAGGGGTTGTGGGGCTCTGCTGCCAGCCAACAGGGGGATCTTGCACAACTATTTGCCATCTCTTAGACTGTTTCCTCATTACCAAGAGAACACACTGGACAAGCTTAAACATTCCTAGAATCTGTTGTGCCATATGGTCAACTGCATCCAAAAATCCAGATGCGCGGCTTGGATTGATCTTTTCCTAGAGTAGAGTCTCTGGGTGAACTGGAGACCATGTCTTGAGATTCTTGCCGGGCTTTCCTTCCCGGCTACATGTGGTGCTCACTGGGAGTGGTTAGAGAATCTTTTCTCTGCGCATGTGTGTGGCCAGTTGCTCAGCCCAACTGTGAAAAAATCATGAGTCAGGGTTACTGGATCTCAACGGATATGATAAGGCATTGAAATCTCTCCAGGACACACTCGCTGGGGAGGCCACAAGCGAATCACTGCATTTTTTTCCTTCTCAAATCATGAGCTCATTCAGACTCTTGCGCTCATCCACCCCCCGATCCAACACACTCCAATATGGCTCAGATGTCCTTGTCTTCCACCCAAACCCCTATGTCAGTGTTGCCTCAAATGCTTCTCCTAATGGAAGGAGCCTGGCCCCATCACGCTGAGAGGCGAGAAGAAGGGCTGACTGTGGAAAGACAATTTTGATGAATGTCTGCTGCTGAATAATGCATGGGCTGTTTGCGAAGCTAATTAACTGAGTTCACTTAATGGAAAAATGGTGCTAAGAATTCTTTTTCTTTTAGAATGGGCTGCAGAACTGAATAGAAAAATCCTCCCTCAATGGCATGCCCCTGCTCTAAGTGTTGCCAGGAAGTCACATCAGATGCTCTGAAGGTGCTGAATATATTTTTCCAACTGCTTTTTAGCTTTGTAATTACAAGGATCTAAAAAACCTTGATTTGCCTTTTCAATAACTTAGGGTGAAAACCCGTTGCCAGCGCAAGCAAAGCAATTTTCCACTATGCCTGTGGAACGGATTGGACGGCGAAGGAGCAGAAGGCTGGGGAAGCAGTATTTCTTTTTCTCTCTCCTCCAGTGTTCTAGTTTGTCACTCATTTTCATTTCCTATTTTTAAATGCTAGCTAGTGAGCATCCAATTCCGCATGCGGGGATTGTTTTCTGATTTCCAAGCCCAGCGAGGCCACATTCAAATAGAAACAGGGACTTATTTCAGTTAAACTCTGGAGAACATGGAAATGAAGAGATTTTTGTGGCCCTCATTGCATGTGTATTATTCATCATTGTCTGCTATTTCTGTGAATTTTAAGGACAAGGCAATGTGTTGGTTCTGTCTTTCACCATTACTCAAATGCCATTCAGTGGCTTTAATTTTGTTTCTTTTCTGATCCTCTTTGTGTAGGATTTGTTTTCCTGCTATTATTATTATTATTTTTTTGCTTGGTTGTTGCCTTTTTTTTTTTCCCAATTTAATCTACCCTACTTTTTTGTTAAATTTTTCCCAAATAATCACCCAATGTGATTCAAAATTACTCCCACCCCTCAATAACCGTTTAGTCTCCTGACAGTTGACTTTAAGAGACAGCACATAGGCTGAATTTTCAGTTTTGAAATCCATATCACTGATAGCTAATAAGGGAGGGAGCCTACTGGATCTGCAGGGAGAGAAATGCCATTGGGTCTGTCCCCAGATTTTCCCACCCAAAGTTGTCCCACTTGACTATCTTAAGGCTCTCTAGAGGGCAATTCAAAAGCTTGGGAGACTTTTCTTGTGAGTCCCGATTGGGGCTTTGAGCTTAACCCAACCCAGCTTAAGCCACAAAGTGCCTCAGTCTCTGGCAGCTGTGGGTTTCCCCTGCTCTTGTACCAAGGGGCTATGAGCAATCAGCCAGCTATGCTATCCCCAGATCTGGGTAGATCCTAGAACAAAAGAAGTATACCATGGGACTATGTCCTCTGCATGCCACAGGCTCAAACTTGCCCGAAGTGTGGCTGTGACGCACTTTTATTGTTGAAAGATGATAAGAACCAAAGATTCCATCAACAACACTTGAGAGGATACCGAAGCCAGATTAAGGGTGGGAATGCTCATCAGAGCACCATTCATTCAGAGGTTAAAAATGGTCACATCGAGGGGCACCTGTGTGGCTCAGTCGGTTAAGCATCTGCCTTCGGCTCAGGTCACGAGCCCAGCATCCTGGGATCAAGCCCCTCATCGGGCTCCCTGCTCAGTGGGGAGTCTGCTTCTCCCTCTCTCTCTGCTGCTCTTTCTGCTCATTCTCTCACTCTCTCTCTCTCAAACAAATAAATAAAATCTTTAAAAAAATGGTTACATCTGGTAATGTCAGCTGAGAAGAAAGATGGTATTACTGTTCTTACCATGGTCCACTCAAGGGCGCCCTGATGGTTAGCTACCTGATATGATCTCAAAAGCCCTGGAAGATTTCCACATGCAGCAAAATTGAAAAAGAGAGAAAGGAAAGAGAGAGAAAAAGAGAGAGAGAGAGAGAACAACCCCACCCATCCACCCTGGTATTAATGTAAGACCTCTAAATTTCACTAATGAGAATATATTTCTTCTAATTCTTAGCCTCCTTGGAGAGGTGGGCCTAGGGCTGCTTACAAACATCGTTAGTGACTGATTTACCCAGCTGAAAGCAGTTATAGGATATTACTGGGCTTCCAGGGCCAGGACGGGAGTGAGGAAAGCTAGGTGTCCAGGGAGGAACATTGAAGGAGGCACTCATTCTCAGGTACTGACCAAGGAAAAGAGAATAAAGACAACTGAAACACGAGTCCAAACTGCACTTTTTAGAAAAGGAGTTGGGACACCAGGAAGGAAAGATGAGAAAAATGAAGTGATTTAGCCTATGCATGCAGCAAATTGAAGGAAACACAGATCTCCTGACTTCCAGCCTGAGCTGTTTTATTTGCTTGTTTTTGAATTCTTTGGAATCCATGATTTTTGTTTTATGCTGGTTATTGCAGGAATGTTTTGTTGTCTCTGCATTTTTTGTGCTTTTTGACATAATTGAAATAACTAAGCTTTGGGGGAGGAGAGACTGGATTCCAGTTTTACCATTTACAATTTATGCAACTTTGAAGAAATTATTTACCATCCCTGAGACATAGTTGCTCATCTGGAAAATGGGGCTATTGCTAGAACTGAATGAGATCATTTATATGGTCTTAATCAGGCATTTGTTCAGCAAAGTGTATTGAGTATCTATCTATGCCAGGTCCTGTGCCAAGGGCTGCAGATAAAATAGTCAGCAAAACCAACATGGCCCTAGTCTTTAGTCACATGAAGAAAATAAACAAGATCTTTTGAGTAGATTAAACATTAATGCACATTGCAAATTGGTTTTAGGTGGACTAGACACTAACACTTGTGGATTCACTTTTTCTTCCTGTAGGGGTGCTAGCATTAGTTAGTATAAGGAATTATTTCTTCTTTATCCATATGTTTCATTTTTTCCCCAGTGGATTAATTTAGCTTTAAACCTCACCAGGCAGACATTAGGGCTTATTGAATGGATAATGCGCATTTCATAAATTCCCTTACACAAAGGAGTACAGTGAGTCATGCTTTCAAAAGTGCCTGAAGATGGATTTACGCCACATGACAGTCATAACGGTTCATTTGGAGCAGTTATGCAGTCTGTTGGGCAAATAATGAAAGTTGTATAAATCACATCGATGCTGTGTTTACACAATAGACCATAACTACTCCAGAGGAGCTCAAACAATCTGATACAAGAACATTATGTGAATGATGTAAATACAGTTCAAGTTTAAGTTAATCAAGTGAAGCAGCCCCAAAGGAGGACAGGTTTGTTGGGGAGGACTACAGGAGATAAGATGAATGAAATATTTATCTTTGGTAAAAATTTGTATTAGTTAAGTCTCCTGGGTTTCAAATAACTGGAGTCAACTTAAACTCCTTTAATAAAAAATAAAAAGGGGCGGGGGGAGGGAAGGATAATTTCTTAAAAATATACAGGGGTGCTTCACAGAACTTAAAAGTCAGAATACGTCTAGGTTTTAAGGAGAAACTGAAATTAGGAGAGAGAATGCTGCGGAACTCCAGGAAGTGTGTCCTGTCTGCCGTTTTTCCTCTCAGAATTTCATTCTACTGCCTGCAAACTGGCATTGCCTACTTTCTTGTCCCTGTGTCCTCATAGTGTCCCTGTTCCTGTTCTGTTCTCTGTTGCTGTTTCCATCCCATTACTGCTGCAGGGCATGTAGCAGTCGATAGATTCCCTGTCTCTAGGTCTGAGTTTCAGTTTCCCAGGAGAGAGATTGTCATTGGATCCCTCTGGGTCAGACACACACACACACACACACACACACACACACACACTCCCACCCCCTGGATGTTATAAGGGAGGGCTGGGAACAGAAAGTAAAATCATGGCTGCCGACTGTGGCACATGCCTGTAGGTAACGATGTAGTTCTCAGAGAGGAGAGTGGCTTATGAACAGGAGAGATGGTAGGTAAACATCTACCGGAAGTGCTGTAGTCTTGCCAGAACCCAGGGGCAGAGAAACACACTGTAAATAGACCCCAGAGGTATTGAGCTGCTCTAGAGCTATCCCATTCCATTCTACATCCAGGAGAGAGAAGAGCTAAGAAAATGACTGACATGTTGCCTATTTTATGACTCAATTTACCCTAAAATACTTCTTATAGGGAAGTACTTTTTATAATGAAGTACTCATGTCTTGGCAGTATGCATTACAAAACAAACAAACAAAAACAAAAACAAACAAATAAAACCAAGAATTTGAAACCCTAGAAGGACGGGGTTTTTGGTGTTTCCCTTCATACCCTGTACCCATAAAAGGAAGTCAATAAATGTTTGCAAATTTCCACACTTTATATAGAATCCAAAGTAGAAACTTCTTAAGAGAGTAGGCATTTAATAAGGGTCATGGGATTGTTATGGGGTTATCATTACAGCTTTAAATTCATTATTTATAAAATTCATCAGCATAACCCAAAGTGCCTCAGTGCCTTGTGACTTTGGCTAGTCCCTATTTTGCCAGAAAGAATTATTGCAGATGATTTTCATCATAATAGTGTTAGGATAGTTCTTGGGATTTATAGCACATATGCTCACCACCTCCTCCAACCTCAATGGTAACCCTCTTGGGATGCCCAGAACCTCTGCTTTCCTTTTCTTGTCTCTCTCCTTCATTTCCCTTTCTAGATGGCTCTCACAACCCAAGATAAAGATTTGTCAGCTGACTAGTTGAGCTTGAACATGACATTTTATTTGCCTTATCAAACAGTGCAATATATATGTAAATGGAATAGCAGGCATTTGTGGAGTGTTTGGGAGACCGCTGTTTCCTTTTCTACCATCATGGACATAATCAGTGTCAGAAATGCCAATCCAATCTGTCAATATATTTTTTCAAAACTTTGTTGTTATTGTTTTTCCCTTTTTTCAAAAGATACAAAAAAGTTTAAGAAAGAACGCAAACAACAACAAAAAACACTCATAATTCCACCAATCAAGAGATGATCAAGGTTAACATTTGAGTTTATTTATTTTCAGTTATATTTATTAATAAACCTATTTTAGTGAGCCCATATTGTGTCTGCAAAATTATACATGACTTTTATCCAGGTGTTAAACATCTTCATATATATTTTAAGGGATGCAACATACTATTTCTTATGCATATTCTTTCATTTTCCTAACTGCATCTTCATTTCTTTTATATTTAAGGTACTTGCAATTATTTTGATGTATCTTACTAAATTATCTTTTAGAAGGGTGATACTAATTAATATTCCCACAGTTTATGTAAATGTCTATCAGGAAAAAACCCTTCATGAAAATTGACAACTGATTAGAAATTTTATATGTAAAATATCATGTCTTTACTTTGCACTTCTCTAAAGGTTGGATTTCATGTATTTATTAGCCATCTTATTTCTTCTTATATGAGTTATACAGTGTTTTTCATTCACTATCTTAATAGGGGTTATTGTATTTTAATAAATGGTTTTTTTCAAGTTTGACTTTTGCCTCTTAAAGATTTTTTTTTTTGGCCAAAGAAATATCTAGGCACTTATATAATCAAACCTATCAATATTTATCTTTGCAACTTTTTCCATTTTCTAGGCTTTTTGAAGTCTTCGGTATGCAAAGATATTGAAATATTCTTCTATATTTTACTATGGTCTTAAAATGTTTTCTTTTTTTTTTTACATTAAACTATTCAATATATGCAGTATTGCAGAGAATACAAATTTATTTTCTTCCCTTAATAATGAGTCAAGTTTCCTTATAACAATTATTAAAATCAGCCTGTCCCAGGGTTTGTTCCCTGGAATATTCAAATTATAAATTTCATCTTTAAAAAAAAAAAAAGAAGAAGAAAATCAAAGAATTCTATGGTTAAGTCATTTAGCAAAACATTGCACACTTTCTCCTTGTTACTTCATAATGCATAAATGCTTATTAATATAGTAAGGGCTCTGAGTGGTTCTTCAATAAAGGAACCTGTATACCATTCAATCCTGCATTTTTGAAAACTCTTTTGTACCATTCTGAAGGCATTGCTCCATAAAAGAAAGGCAAGAGGGAAATAATACAAAAATGGATCTTTCACCGAAGAATACACAGGCTTTGTCTAAGCAGTTAATTAACTCAGTTTAAGACGCGGAAGGATAGAAATTGCAGAGGACATTGAGTCAACACTTCCTCCTCACCAGACTCATCAAACACTATCTCAGTCTATAAACTACTCACTTTTCATACGTTCATTTTAAAAGAGGTATTTGAGATTTAGGGAACTCAAATGCCTTGTCCCAAGTGACACAGTAATAAATGCTATCATTTGAACCCTAGTCAGTATTTCTCCAATGCTGACATATATCCCCTTGATAAACTTCTATCCTGCTGAAAAAACAAAGACACCTAAACTTCTTAATGGAAGGAATATTGTCTTGCTCTTCATATGCTCTGGTCATGATGTGTCTCCTAAGACACATTTACACAAAATCACGTGATTATTCAAGCAGGTTTAAGGACAATAAGAGGTCCTTAGTGAGGTCATTGGTAAGAGATTTATACTGCAGTCAGATTATTTCACTCCATTGTAAACTCTTGATCGGGTTTGGGGGGCGGGAATGGCTGCTTATCAATTCACATTGCTCTTTTTAACAATGCACTAAGTACAATGCTGTGCACTTCATAGGTGTTCAATAAAAAATTCAAAACAGTTGAAAAGTGTTACAAGAGTCAGGAGTTAAAGGGAAATGTGAAAAAATACAAGAAAAAGAACTGAAAACAGTTTACTCACTAGATAGACAAACTGAATCATCAAAGCAGATAGATTTCTCAGTGTCTTACAAAGAAGGATTTTGCAGAGCTTTGGGAATGACGCACTTCTTTATATTCTTCTCCCTAAAGAAGATGAATAAAGGAAGATCAGAATATAGTCCTTGTACATTGACTTTCAGTTGTACTAGAGCCTCCAAAGTACACAGTCAATACCCACTAGCAATGGGGGGATAGGCAGTGGAGAAAGTTTGGGGGAAAAGCTTGGGCCTTTAGGGCCTTCTCCAGCTGAGTGACCACCGCAGGCCTCCCACTGGATGATTCTTCTGACACATTAGTGTTCCGGCCAGAAGGGACTTTCTATAGTTCTAAAATAAAGTTGTTGTTATAGGGGATTTCTTGCCCTTAGTCTGAAATCTTGTAGTCTTTCTTTTCTGCAGCAGATGAACTAGCATACTTTAAGGAAGTCTCTTCTCTTCCCTGGCACCCAGAGTGAAGAGATTTTTTGAGGTCCAAGGGACTGTTAGAAAGAGGCATCTTTTTTTTTTTTTTCAGATTTTAATCAATTTTTATTCACATCTGTCTCTACATGCATAGCTGAAGAATCTACTTTGTTCCAAAGTGGGTTTATTATTTTGTATTTTTTTAAAGGAAGGCTTACAATCGTCTTACAATCATCTTCACGGTTGTATTTATGATCACTATGTTTGAACCTGTCAACACCTTCAGTGAATTCTTCTCTAGTGACTATAATGTTTTAACTTGGAAAATACTGCAATGCTCTAATACCTGTGAGGGTTGCTGGAGTGGTGGGGGGTGGGAGGGATGGGGTGGTTGGGTGATAGACATTGGGGAGGGTATGTGCTATGAGGAGAGCTGTGAATTGTGCAAGACTGAGGCATCTTTCGTTTTAAAGCATGAAGACCTTGTCACCAGAGAGAGCTGAGCTGGAAGTTTGGTTCCACCACTTGCTAGCTATGTGACCTTGAGCACCCCTTATCTCTTGTATCAAAGCCTCAAGGTCATTTGGTGTACAATGAGTATAATAATGGTTAACTAACTTATAATGTTGTTAAAGACATTACGGAGATAGTGTATCATAAAGGTGGGCCCAGTTCAGGCTCTCAATAGATTAGAGTTTATTTCTTCTTTTCTCTATTGATGAGAAATCTTTTATCATATTCTTTATCATATCAGAGTGATATCTGTCAGGAATATATGAGATGGTTCTCAGGGTTTATTGACCTTTATTTAACAGATACAAGTAAGAGAATAAACCATAGAGTTAGCATGGACTTAGAACAGTCATGGTTATATAAAATGTATGTATTAACACTATGCAAGAGTCAAGGTTGGTGAGAATTCTCTTGAAATTGTGATTCTCTTGCAAGATTAGAAATAATTACCAATGAGTTAAGTAAGAATGTGTTCTGTCTCTCTTTAGCTTTTTCCTCCTACTCTCCCTCTGTCTTCATCTGCTCAGGCGGCTGTAACAAAATACCATATATTGGATGGCTTAAGCGATGAGAATTTTTTTTCTCATAGTTCTGGAAGCTGGGAAATCCAAAATCAAAGTACCAGCAGATTGAATTCTTGGTGAGGGCTTTCTGCTTGGCTTGCAGATGGGCCACCTTCTCATTGTATCCTCACAAGGCAGAAAAAGGGAGAGCTCTAGGCTCTTTTTCTTCTAAGAAGGACACCAATCCTATCATGAATGCTCCACCCTCATGACCTCATCTAAACCTAATTGCCTCCCAAAGGCCCTGCCTACTTAGGGTTGGGACTTCAACATAGGAATTGGAGAGAGGGGCACAAACATTCAGTCCATAACCCCCTTCTTTCTCCATCATCCACACATGCTTGTCCCTTCTTAATGTTTTAAATCCACTTAGGAAGCCCACTGATATAGAAAAGAGAAAAATAAGCATGATTATATAGGTTACTAGGCATTTTTTGGTCATATACAAGGAGTAACCTTAATAAACTGTTACCTAATTGCTGATGGAAAAAAGGCATACAGATCGAATATTCCAAAATCAAAAATCTTTATTTTGCCTATAATGGTTGTATCACTGGCAAGGCTTCACAGCAAATCAACCCAGTTATCTAGGAGTATATTTTGCAACTTATTTCTCCTGGATATTTCTTACAAATATTGTATTATTTAAAGTTTGGTATCTTGTGGGCAGATGTTTCAGTTATTAAACTTCCAGATTTTATGCTACAGAAATCGGTCAGGAAACTTTCTACAAAAGGCCAGATAGTAAATATTTTAGATTTTGAGGGGCATACCGTCTTTGTCACAACTACTCGGGCCCACCATCATGGCACTTAAAGCAGCCATAGAAAATACATAAACACGTGAGAACAGCTGTATTCCAATAAAACTCAATGGACACGAGCTTGAATTTCATATAATTTTACATGTCCAAAAATATTATTCTTCTTTTGATTTTTGTTAACCATTTAAAAATGTAAAAACCATTTTAGCTCATGAACCTTGCAAAAACAGGCAGCAGGCCAGATCTGGCCCAGAGGTTATAGTTTGCTATCCCTGCTACAAAGAACATGCCATGCTCATTTAAGCCTCAGAAATCATTCTGGTGTATGCTACCAAATATCATTCACATCTATTCATTTGTCCTGCTCTGGTAATGGAGTTGAAATTATATTATTTATAGTTGGGCAACATGGGAAAACTAGAAATAGAGGATGTGAATTCTTGTTCAATTCTTGTGGATGATCTGAGAGAAGTCACTCAAACCACCCCCTGCCCCAGAAGCTCAGAAGGCACATATGGAAACTTCTGATGAAAGTGAGTGGGTGAGGTCTCAAGGGTATGGCCCCTGACTACCTCTCTAACCTCTACCACTTTCATTCTCCTCACCCCCAACCCATTCCCTACATTGTAGGCACTTTGAGATTCCTGGCTGTTACTCAAATGTGCCAAACTTATCTGTTAGAGGCCTTTGTTCTTGTGTTCCCCTCTTCCTGGAAGTCTTTTTCCCCAGAGTTAGATAAATCATACATGCTGGCTCTTTACTTACATATGACTTCCTCTGTATGATCTTCCCAGGCCTCTTGATCTAGAACAGCACTTGACAACCACTACTCTATCTCCTTGCCCTGTTATTTCCCACATCAACACCTATTGATAGCAAAATCATTTTGTTCATTTAAGTGTTTAATTCTTTGGTATCCGTCTCCCCTAGAGCCATGAGGACAAATTGCCCATCTGATCCACTGCTGGAACCATGCCTGGAATATATCATTGCTTCACAATCATTTGTTGGGTGAACATTGAATAATTAATATGTGTCTCTAGAAATAAGAAACCTTTGGGGCCCTATCCTTGGAACCAATTCCCAGAATCCCATGGGATTATTCCCTGTAATAGCAGATATTAAATCTACCCTGCCATGAAGGCAAGCTCAGGTAAATTAAGTCCTGGGGACACAAAGCTAATCTGGGGCAGAGTCAATGGGTATTTGAACGCTGACATCAGATTTGAAAGCCCCTGTACATTTTGTCCCACACTTTCCTGATGTCTGATATCTTGTAGGTATGGTGACCAAATTTCCCACCACCCAAAGGTCATGGTTATTGAGTAATTAGAATATTACACGGAAGTAAAAAAGAACAAGCTACTGTTATGTACGCTGAAATGGACAAAATTCACAGGTGTTATGGTGAATGAACGAAGCCAGATCCGAAAGACTCCACGCACTATGGTCCCAGTTCTATGGAGTTCCACAACAGGCAAAGCAAAAAGATGATGACATGGCCAGAAGTAGGGCTATGTCTGGGACTGGTAACAGGCACAGAGGAACCTCCTTGGTGCTGGAAATATTCTGTCTGTGCATGTGAGAACGTACGTAAAAATCTCAAGATGTACACTTAAGGTTTGAACACTTTACTGTATGCCTATAATTACCTTAACAAACAATCAAAACTGAACAAAAATTGAACCATGACAAAGGCAAGATTTTACAGAAACAATGGGAGAGTGCAGTTGAAATGAGGGCAGAAAATCAGGAGACGTGGTGCCTGAAGTTAGAGAAAACCTCACGGACCATCTAGATGGGAATCCACAATTGTCTCAGGGGCTGACAGCTGACGAGAAGATGAAACTAACTTCTGCCATCTGCCTGAAACCACCGAAAAAAAAAAAAAAAGCTGAGCCCTATGAAAATTTAGAGAAGTGTCTTGTTTTCTCCTGCCTATGTTGCCTCAGTCCCACTCCTTCAATTTAATGAAGCCCATTTTTCTTGATCTAGCTTTGCTCCCGACCACCCTACTTTCTCTCAAACAGCGCAGACGAGAAATGCCTGTCAAACTTGAAACATGTTTGGCACAAAAATAAGCTTGTTTTTTTACTGCTGTTTGTCACTGGAATTATTTTACATTAAAAACACTCCTGTGAAGACAGTAAGTCTTTTCCTTTTTTTTTTAATAACAAGTCATAAAATGCCAAGCCATTTATGCGTGGAAATATCCAAGAGATCAAATGGGCTGGATCAGTCTTATTAACGAAACACCCCCTCCCTGGGGGGAACTGGAAGTCCTGATACTTTAGGAAGACAGTGTGTGTGTGACTGTAGCAGGTAGAGGTAGGGAAAGACAGCCACCCCCCAAATGACCCGAGGAGTAGTAAGAGACGAATTAGGGATTCGGTGACCTCCTGGCAAAGCTTTGATAAATGACATTTCTGCTAATACCAAATCAAAGGACAAGATCAGTTTCCCCAGTGAATGGGGCTGAGCGAGTCCTACATCTGGGCACTTTGGCATGCCTAGTAAATGAAGTCATCAGAGAGTCTAAAGAGAGTTATGTCTAAGGCTGAGTCTTGTTTATGGAAAAATGAGTGTTGGGGCTTGGCTGTGCTTAAGCGTAGAGCCTTGGGGCCGTGAGTATGCTGGTTATTCTTTACAAAGTAGTTCTTGTCCTCCAGAGCAAGTGTCCTGATTCCGGGCCTCAGCATGGAGCTCAAAGGTTTGGCCTATCAGCTTTCTTCATTTCCTGTGGGCTCGGCCACCACCCTGTCTCAAAGGGCAGCTTTTAAAACGACGCCCTCAGCTCGCTTGGACATTGCTACCTCATCTGAATAAGGAAGCCAAGAAACACATGAAGCGTATATGGGCTGGAAGCAGAAAAAGGTGGCAAGAAATGATGTGGCTATTTTATGGCATAACTAGATCACTCATACCCCCCTCCGCTGGCATAGACATCCCATAAAAGTACTGACTTACCTCTGTCCTCTCGTAGAAAAGGACTGAGCTCTTAGGACTCCGAGACCACAGGACAGATTGCTCTATGTACTTGCTCCTGTGTGATTTCCTATTCCCACATAATTCTCTGTGAGAAAAAACTAATTACTTACTGCCATTCTCTGCCTTCATCAAGAGCATTATGTAAAACTAGGACAAGATGATATAAAAATTGATAAAGGCCTTTAATTATGTTTCTTTGCCCCAGGTCTCCATGGAGAGCTCAGCATTTCCAGAATAAACTTCATGTAATGCTGGGGGACTTTGAGCGACTATTGGTATTTGAGAAAATAAAAGAATGGGCTAACATTTCATCAGGAATGATGAGGGAGGCTGTGGCCGGCAGGATCTGGAGCTGTCTATCAAACATACCTTTTAATTTGTGGTCTCTTTTCTCCTCTTCTTATCTTGGAAAACTTGTCCACTTTCTGCAAGGAATGCATGGTGAAAGAAACTATAAAGAAACTTCCATTGCTTTCTGCCCCTTTGTTTAGTCTCTTTAGATTTGTAAATAATGGGAAACATTTTCTGAGATGGGGATGAGTAAGGAGGGTGGAGGATTTGGCATTGTAACCACAATGAGGCTATCAGTGAGGAGCACTTCTCCTATGGAGCACATCTTGATGACTTCTCTCCATTATCCTCACTTATTAATGTGTTAGATCACCCCGAGGAGGGGACATGTCTGGGAAAGGGAAAGTGTCTCCCTTCCCTTGCTTTAGAGCACAGGAGGGTACCCAAGTGAATCAAAATATCCCCTGTCCAGTGAGGTCCCCAGTGTCTGCAGAACCAAGGGGACCTTGCTGGGGGTGTAGAGAGGACAGAGGTCATCAGGCTTATTCATCTTCTCTGGTGTGAGCTCCGCCTCCTTCCATTCAACCATCTGTTCACTTCACGGACATTTCATTACCTCTTTTCAGTGCTTGAATGACTCTGAGGTCCCGGAGTTTCTTGAAGAAGACAAATGTGGCTAACTCTAATCAGGAAGATATTAGTATCCTTGAGACACTAATGAGGTACGTGGGGGCACAGGTGGGTCTATCTCAGGGATGTCTTTTCAACTGGAACTTATAGAAGCCAAAAAAGTTGCCTTTCCCAAGCCAGCACTGTACAATCCTCTAATATCAGCACTTCCCAGAACAACTGCAGATACACCCTATTTGAGAAGGTAGTAAAGAACTTTATTAATAAGCAAGATGCTGTGACCTTAGGCCTCTGCCTCGGGCTGTCCTTACCCATTTTTCTTTTCTCATAGAAACCTGGGATTTTTCAGAAGTCTTCCATAAACACTGAAGAATTTTGGCTTGACCAGATATTTTGACCTGTGAGACTCTCCCCCAGGTACAAATATATGGATCTAATGACCAGTGTTTAGAAAGGAGCACTTTTGGTATTGAGGGTAGAAAAATTCTCAATCATGTGGGACTGTCTTGCACATTACACTGGAAGATGATAATCTCCGTCTTAGTCGGTCCAGGCTACTATAGTAAACACCATAGACTGTGTGTCTTAAACTATAAGCATTTATTCCTTCCAGTTCTGGAAGCTGGAAGATGCAAGACCAAGGTGTCGATGTCTAGTGAAAGCCCTCTTCTTGGTTTGTAGACAGCCACCAGGTAATGACAGGAATCTGGTAATGACAGTAAATTTTGGTGTCTCTTCTTAGAAGGACCTTAATCCCATTGTGGGGGTTCTACCCTTGACCTTTATCTAAACCTAATTCTCTCCCAAAGGCCCCATCTCCAAATACCATCACATTGGGGATTAAGACTTCAACATATGAATTTGAGGCAGACACACATTCAGTCCATGATCTGGTCTGCACCCACTAAAAGGCATTAGTGACCCTAATCACTGTGAAACAATGAAACACAACACACATCTCCTAATGCCCTCAGCAGGGAACCACTAAATGAAAACAAATAAATAAACAAAAACCTTAAGACAATGGGGGAGGTTATCAAGATATAATGGCTTGGTTTAGTATTTGAGAAAACACATTCTGGAAAGGTATGACATTGCAGTCATGGCACCTGGTACTGCATTCTTCTAGCCTAGAACATTCACGAAGCCAGTTCACATTAGGCACCAGGCCAAACACTAGCACTTAAAACCATAAGGAAGATGTGGTTTCTGTCCTCAGGGAGCTTACAGTCCAATGGTAAAAAGAGATATAAATAAATTAGTACAATGAAATAATGTATTTTCAACAATGGGGTTATTTAAGAAGGGCAGAGGAAGCAGAACAGGAATGGAGAGCGAGGACAGAAATCCCAGAATAATAGGACACCATCTGACCCACTGGCATTTTGAGCAGTTCTGCCTGGGCTTAAAGCCCAGCTCCATGCCTGATCAGCTGTGTGATCTTGGGTAAGTTCTAAATCTTTCCAGGCTCAATTTCCTCATCTGTCAAATGGGGACACTGGAGGTATCCATCTCACAGGGTGATTCCAGGGAGCAAACAAGTGAAAGTATACTTAAGAGCAACTGGTACATAGTAAGTGCTTTCTAAATGTTTATTATGGTCATGATTTGGGGCTTGAAGGATGAATAAGAGCTCTTTAGGTACATAGGCATTAGGGAACAAGTGAAAGACATTACACTCATGAAGAGTCTTCCCGGTGTATGGATTGTTTCAAAGCTATTGGAAGATCCAATTTCCAGTTCTGGCTGCCCCATTTCTAAGAGGTGTGTTCTCAAACAAAATCTTAATCTCTATGCACCTCGGTTTCCTTGTTTATGAAATGCAGATAGTACCATCCAATAACATTAATAGAAAGAGTGCTGCTTTGAAAACTCGAAAGCCCCCACAAATGTGAGAGTGTGGTGAGTGCACAAAATGCAGGAAGCCACTTAGAGGAAACAAGATTAGGACGGCAGGGACATTGCTAGCTTCTGAGCCAGGCAAATTACTTATCTGAGCCTCCATTTTATTGTCTGAAAATGGAGATCAATAATGTCCATTTCATAGGTATCTTGTGAGGATTCAAAGAAGTTATTTATACAAAGAGGTGCCCCAGGCTGACCCATAGTAGATGCAATAAATGTTCATTTCCCTCTTCCTTTTCCTCCCAACTTTGAGACATTACTTGAAATTTAAATTCAGGAAGACCTGGTGCCTGAATGGAGTGTTTCCGATTGCCAATGGAGGCCACCCTCACCCAGATCGGATGGGACAGGGAGGGACTGCAGGGGCAGGCTTTCTGGGCTACACACAGATAACTTTTCTCCTGGCAATGTCTGTTCCAGGTTGACAGGAGACAGCACCATGGTGTCCCTGGGGTCCATCTCAGATGGCTCTCCCACGGAGAAGTGTCATGAGTGTTCCCGTAAGTGGCAGCTGCAACTGATTCTAAATAAGTCTGTCTTACACAGAAGTGCAAGCAGCTCACAAGAGAAATAGAAATGAGATCAAATGACGTCAGCGCACATGGGACAGGAAGCCAGGGCACGTGCTGTTCCCAGCCATGTGGGCTCAGAAAACATGCCCTGCCTCTCTGCACTTGAGTATCATGTACTCAGAGGAAGGCAAGGAAGACAGTACCCAGGAACTGGGGATAGGAGGGCCCAGGCTACCTTCTGGCTTGACCTGTGGCTTCTCATTTCTCCAGGGCGCTGGAACAGGGCACATGGGGCATGTTTTCTGTTGTGAGAAACTGAAAAGATAGGATAGTAATGAAAGGAGCCCCAAGAAACTCTGCCCTTTGTTTTGTGTGCTTGAGTGACCTGAGACCCTGAGCTTTCTCCATCATAGACCAAGAGGTTGTGATTAGATGTTCTAAGGTGACTTCTAGCTCTCCTTTTCTAGAATGCTGTGATGCTCTGTCTCTCTGTCCCTAACACTCATGAGGAAATGGGATCTCTTGGACAGGCAAGTATTCTAATAGTTATTATCAGTAGCATGAATAACTCATTAGCAATTTTTAAAGAATCAGATTGCACTTAAATCTACCCCCAGAGGGCAGTGAGTCTGATTTAACCCATGTGCTGAGATTTGGAAGGTCTTGGGGTTGTAGTTTAGACCTCCTGAGATTTGGAAGGTCTTGGGGTTATAGTTTAGACCTCCATTGAAAATATGGCAAAGACAGGCCTAGATAGGGACCCCAGTTCTGCTCTTTCAAAGCCATGTGAGCTCCAGCAAGTCTCTTGACCTCTCTGAATCGGTATTCCTCATCTGTAACATGGGGATAATAATAATGCATACCTCATAAAACTGTCAGAGACTTAAATGAGAGAAAAATACATAAGGCATATAGCAAATAGTAAACATTCAAAAACAATTAGTGGTTAATATCATTATCATTATCATTGCCATGACCATCTTATCCACCACCAACACACCAGCCTCTGAACAGTCCTGGTCCGAGATATTTCTGTGGGGGATCTAGTGATAATGCAGATTTTAGTCCTAGGCTCTCTTACCTTCTGGTTCTTATACATTCTCCCTGGATGTTCTCACCTGAACTCATGCACCAGCTATGGCCTTTGTCCCAGGGACTCCTGTAAAACCCAGAATTTCTCTCTTAGGCTCTAGAACCATAAATGCAACTGCCTTCTGCAATGTTCTACAGATACCTCAAAGTCATGGGGTTCCAATACCAGATTCATTTCCTCTACCAATCTTCTCTTATTTTTTGTTTCCTATTCTGGTGAATGGCCTTACCATCAAACCCCAAACCACAAAGTCAGCCTTGATTTCTTGATCTCCCTCACTCCTCACCCTCTGCTCCAACACCAAATCATCCAGTCCTGTCTATTTGAACTTCTAAAGATCTTTTCATCTCTATACTATCTCTAGTCTGGTGCAGCCACTACTTTCTCTCTGTCTCTTTGTCTCTGTCTCTTTCTTCTTCTCTCTCTCTCTCTTCTAAACTGTGCTAAGAACTTTCTAACTTATTTCCCTCCTCTAATCTTACCCTTCAGGAAAAAAAAAACTACAGTGATCGTTCTAAAATGCACATAGTAATATGCATTGCTCATGCTAAGAATTTATTGATGCCCATCCATTGCTCATACTGTAAAACCCCAGTTCCTTAACTTGGCTTTCAAAATGATCTGTGCACCTGCCCAGTGTGACCTCTGCCTCTGTGCTCTAAACATTCTCAACTTCCTCTGGCCTCAAGAAATCCCCAGCTTTCTTGCTTCCAAGTCTTTGCTTAAGCGGTTCCCTCCTCCTCATGCAAAAATACACCTCCACTGTTTTTTTGGACTAGGGAGTTCCAGCTTATCCTTGGCTTCAGTGTCAGGTTTCTGGGAAGGCATCCCTGTCCTTACCCCCAATCTGAAAAGCTGCCACTCTTCCAAGTTCTCACAGCACATGGGGTCACTGATTCTAGCACATAGCCCTTGGGTGGAGCTCCCTAAGTACTTCTTTGTCTCCTGTACTAGACCACCAGCTGCATGGGGACAGAGCTCAAGTCTACCTTGTCCATCTTCTCAAGGTCTAGAACAATGTCTTGAACAAGGTACATATCTCGAGGTTGAATAAAGAAATTGAATGTCTCTAGTTGTCCTAAAGATTTGGGGATCCATATCTTACAGATTCTGAGGGCCCCAGTGTTGGACAGCTGCCACAGTCAACGGTTCCTCTCCATGCCCAAGTAGAAAGGAAAAGAGAATATCTGTACCAAGGCAGGAGTCCCCACACACTTGAAACTGGCTACTCTAATAATGCATCCTTCTCCCTACCTCCTTGGAAATTGAAAAATATGACGGGATTCAAGACCTAGACTTGAGTGTTTGTAACTCTTTATGCAAAGAGTAGAAGAAACTTTATAGATCTAGCAGAGTTGGGGTATGGGGTAATTCTTCGGAGAATTCGGGAATCCTGGAGGAGGTTCTTGGGTTTCCTCCTCTGCCCCCTTCCTCTCGCCTCCTCTCTGCCCTCACCACCCTAGCCACATCTGGGGCCATCCTACAGACATCCTAGAGAGGGTCAGTCATAGGAACCCATCCAGACAGCACTTTTCCCCTTCCTCTTAGCCTTTTGGTCTCTACTCTACAGTTTATATCTTTGCTCTGCCAATGTTATCATCTGGCTCCTGACAATTCTTTAGACCCTAGAGGCAGACCCTGAGATGGGAATTTTTATGCAGGTCATTTATTGAAGGAGAGCTTCCTGGAGGAACTGGTCAGAAAGTGAGAAAAGTGGGATAGGGGAGGAGAAGATCTAGGCAAAGAAGTGGTTTCAGGTGATATTTAGCCTCATCCTCATCTCACACGGAGCCTTGGAAGGCAAACTATAGACCAAGTTCTGTCCTATCTTGAGAGAGCGAATCTTTTGAGCCTTGTCCTGGTCAGTCATTGGCTCAGGGATGTCCTGAGTGATGACAGAGGGAGTCAGGGCATAAACCCCAGACACCTCTGGGCTAGGCAGCTCCAACTGCCCAAGGACAATCCTCTGAAGAGGATTGTAGTTGTGAGCTATTAGCAGCAGCACCTGTGGAGGCTGGTAAAAGGAATAGAGATCTGAGTGGTGCTACAGGCCCTTTGATTCTTGTTGGCAACTTTTTATGATCTTCTTCAGCTGGGAGTCCTGAACTAGTGTGTTTTCTGGGAGAGTTTGGAGAGCTTTCAATCACTCTAGCAGCTTGTTCTCTTTCATAATCCAACTGAACCTCCCATATCTTCTGACATCATAGATCTGTGTGAAAGTGTTAAAATGGTGATTCATAGCCCAACCACATCCCTTTATAAGAGGCAGGATGGGAGAGACCAAGTGGCCACCCCTATCCACTCCCAGCTAGAGCCACAAAGAAGAGACATTGCCTGGTGCTGTATTACACAGAGGCATATCTGCCACCAGTGAAATCGCCACTCTTGATGGGAGACAGGAAAATGGGCTATACCCTCCATGTCAGTCTCTATTATGTGAAGAGTCTGTTGTTCATCTTATAGAACTGAGAACCAGGAGCCACCTGCTTAGACCAAGTGATCAAGTCCTCATGACTCAATAGACAAATGAAATGAACTTAGTGCAAACTTTCCTGTAAACTATTGAAGTGGTAGTATGGAAAATGGGTGGTGCTATCACCAGCAAGCTTGGCTTCAAATCCCTGCCTCACACTCACTGACAGTGAGAGCTTGGGCAAGGTACTCACTTTTCCTGAGACATATCTATAACACGAGACAGTGTCTACACTGCAAAGTTGTTAATGAAAATCAAATAGCACCTGGCACATAGTAGGGGCTCAATAAATTAAAGACATCATTCTAAAGTTATCACCCCTTCTACAGAAAGAAAAGTGAGAAAGGAGTAGGAATTGATGCTTTTAGAGAAAGAGAAAGAGAGAAAGTATGTGTGTGGTGCATATGCATCCATGCATGCACGCAATATGCCATACACTAGATATTGTTGTTCTGAGTGCCTGAACACCTATTATTTCAAGAGAGAGAACAATTTTGTGATTTGGATGTTACGGTTATTTCTACTTTACAGAGGAGACTGAGGAACATATCAATTAATTTCTCTGTGTAGAGATCAGGTCGTGACTTTTAATGAGACTCTTCACTCCCTCCAATACCTGCAAAGCTAAAGGGAAGACCACTAATACAAATTCTAGGATGAGTCAGTGTCTGAGGTCCTTGCTGGTCATCTTATTTCTCATCCATCTAGCTCTTTCCAAGAAAGGCTACACCAGCATGGAATACTGATGGATAATATAAGCTGCCTATATCACCCCTACCTCCTCTGGATTCAGGATTTGAGACCCTAAATAACCCCCAGAATGCCTACACATCCAGTTGTCTGCCTTTCAGTTAAGACTCATCATAAAACTGACTGATGTTTAGTCAGTGTCACTCTAGAAATGACCCAGAATCCTCCTCATTCTTCCTGCAGGCAGATCCTACTGCAATAGCAACTTCCCTCATCTGTCATTTGGAAACTGATACTTATACCACAAGTCACACCAAAACTCTCTGCTTGTAAGTATTGAGTACATATTTGTCAATAGTCTTTGGAAGTCAATGGTAAAAGGGCACCTGTTCTTAGGCAAAATGGCACCCAAGAAGTCTACTTTCTTGTCACTCACTTCCTTAAGCTGTTGAGGCTTTTATTCTGTGGCTATGAACTAAGCCACACTCCTTTGATTCAGAGGATGTAAGAATATGAGATAGTGTTTGTCAATTATCTGATCACCTAAGACAGGTGCTGATTCATTTGTTTTGTTCTTTTGTGTTTTTTTAATTAATTAATTTATTTATTTGAGAGAGCAAGTGAGCATGTGTTGGGGGGAGGGGCAGAGGGAGAGGGAGAAGCAGACTCCCCGCTGAGCAGGGAACAGACACAGGGCTGATTCCCGGACCCTGGGATCATGATCTGAGCCGAAGGTGGACGCTTAACTGACTGAGCCATCCAGGAGCCCCTCCTTTGTTCTTTTTGTATCGGCTGCTACAGTCACCCTAGTTTATAACTAGCTTTACTATATAAGAACTTTTTTGAAAATTTGAGTGCTTACTCTGGTCCCAGAACTGTTCTCAGCACTTTTCATGGACTTATTTAATGCTTGCAACAACCCCATGAGGGAGAAAATTAGTGTTATGCTCACTTGACAGATGAAGAAGTTGTGCATCAAAGGTTAAAATAACTTGTCCAAAGTCGATAAAACAGGGAGGAGTGGAGCTGATATTTATTGATCAAGGGGCTATCTGATTCTGGCACACAAACTCTTAAATTCTCAACCTTCTTACCTTTACAGAATGCTCATTGTGAATGAATTCTACCAACTTTCTCTTCAACGACAAGCACATTCTCTAGCTTTAATTGTGTGTTCAGATACATACTCTCCAGGAATTAAATAAATTGAGTTCCAGTCAAGTTTAGACATGCAGTATGACTTGGCAGCTGAGCTCAGTGGTCATATATCTTTGAATACCTACTGTATTAGTGTGTTAGGGTTGTCGAACAAAATACCACAGACCTGGTGGCTTGAACAACAATTATTTCTTCATAGTTCTAGAGGCTGGTACTCTGAGATCAAGGTGTCAAGCAGGCTTTGCTTTCTTCTGAGGTCTCTCTCCTTGGCTTGTAGATGGCTGACTTCTCAACGTGTCCTCACAGACGGGTGTCTGTGTGTGCTAACTTCCTCTCCTCATAAGGACACCAGTCAGATTTGATAGGGCCCACCCGAAAGGGCTCATTTTAACTTAATTACCTCGAAAGGCTCCATCTCCAAATATTGTTCCATCCTGAGAGACTGGGGGCTAGGATTTCAACATACGAATTATAGGGGGACACAAGTTAGCCCATAACACTTATTAAGTATCTGGCACTGTGAAGACATTTTAGATGATAACTCACAATGGTGAACAAATCGGGGCTTACTTCTCCTGTGCAATGGACCTCCCAGTCCCTACATGACAAAGGTGCAGCATATAAGATGAGATACCGCATGTAAAGGATACAAAATAGAGTGCTAGGGGATTTCAGGAAAATGAGAGGTGACTTTCAGATCGGTGGGGAGGTCAAAACATGCTCCATGGTAAATCTAGCATTTGAGAAAGTTCCCACCCAAGATTTGATCTGGGGTTAAGAGGTAAAGGTAGATGATTTTTGTCTATGACAGTCCAAACCCAAGGAAACAACAAGAGAGCACCTCATTTACTTGTATTTTTCTATTGTGACCTTCTCTCCCCACTCTTACTGAGTTGAGGTCAGAGTGATTGGAGCTCCTCCTTTCTAAAGGAACATGGTCACAGAAGGATGGATGCCAGTCTTGGGTGACTTTTATAGATGGTCTTACTCAAAACTCTTGTTTTTCATTCTCTAAGCATTTCAAGTTATATCCCCAGTCAAGTAACTGATAGATGAAAATTAAGTCTCACTTGGAACCTATGAGGAGCTTGGCCCCTGAATGGATCCAACAGGCTAATAAATAGTTGTTTCAGTCATATCACACATTGTGCTTTTCAAAGCATTTTGCCAGTTTTGATCCTCATGACAACAACACTTTGAGAGGCATGCTTTATAATAATGTGATGATTATCGTTTTTTCTTCCCTGGCCCCAATATAGCTATTCTCCAACCTTCACGGTCCTGCTCAGTGCCTTTGGGAGGCTGAATTCTAAGAAATGCGTCATCCAGGCTCCCTTGTTCATGGGTGTCCTGCTGGATTTTATAGCATATTTCTCAAGATCATTCTGTTTCAATACAGAGCTGCTTTTTATCCTTTTAACAGCTTCCTAATTTTGCATTCTTTGTAACTTTTACCACCGCAAAGGTTCATGACCTTCAAATAGGGAATGGCATATTGAAGACACCGCCCCCTTTTGGGGGGCCGTTTTAGGAGAATGTGGATCTATGTGTTGACTTTATTTTTGCTTTGCATTCCTAATTTGCTAACAAATCTCCTAGATCTCATTAAGTGATGCCAATCTTTTACTAGAACACATAATGGAACAGTGAATAATGCACATACTGTTAGTTATTGTACACACGTCATTTCTCACATATAGAAGCATAACAGAGTTTCTGGAAGTAGAATCATGGGTTCAAACTGTACGTCATTTATACTGCCAAAAAAATTGCTAAAATTTTTCCATGAAGGATGTAATCATTCACACCCAAAGATGGGTGTAATCAAAACGCATTAGTGAGAAAGATGAACAAAATCATCTCATAATTTTATTTCAGATTTCTCTTATTACAAATAAAAATGAGCATTTTCCCGTAATTTAAGTGCCACTTGTATTTCATTTTTTCATTTTGATTTGTTCCTTTTCAGTTATCCATTGAAATTTGGTGATATGAGTGGCAAGTACACACACAGGTAAACATATATTAGTTTTTGAATTTGTACTTTGTGTTTACAGTGTTTTTGGACACGTAATTTTTTACATATAGTTTAAGAGAATTCAATCTTTATATGCATTTAGAGGAGGCAGCGTATTACTGTGGTTAAACATTTCTTTCCCTTGCGTTGTCTTTTGTTCACCTCTTCTTCACTCCTGCCAGCGATCATTGAAGAAAAGCTTTATGGCATGCTTTCTGACTTCAAGTTTAGTCTTTGCTATTCCAGAGCACATAATAAATCCTGGTAGAAATTTGGTGGAAATGTGGAATGGCACAGTAGCAAGAAAGATCCAAGCTAAGATTTATAAGAGCAGTACCTGAGAGTTTTGATATAAATTCATTAAAAAACAACAGGGTAAAAATCACTTGGAAACAAAAGTGACAGGTGACCTTAATACGACCCTTGAAGTGAAAAATCTCCAATATTCCTTTTAATCCTTCTTTATATGTAAACAACTCTTTTTCTCTTTCTCTTTGACACAATTGCACTTAAATAATCATATACTTGAGTCTGGTCATTTTTTAAAAAAGATTTTATTTATTTATTTGACAGAGAGAGAGAGAGAGGGAAAGAGCACAAGCTGGGAGAGCAGGAGGGGAAGAAGCAGGCTCTCTGCTGGGCAGGGAGACAGACCCGGGGCTCGATCCCAGGACCCTGGGATCATGACCTGAGCTGAAGGCAGATGCCCAACCAACTGAGCC
>NW_023270268.1:12782029-12810139 GCF_011800145.1 Mirounga leonina | reverse complement strand
AAAAAAAAAAAAAAAAAAAAAAAAAAAAAAAAAAAAAAAATAATATATATATATATAAAAAAAAATAAAACACATATTTTGGGGTGGCTCAGTTGGTTGGGCATCTGCCTTTGACTCAGGTCATGATCCCAGCACCCTGGGATCGAGCCCCCACATAGGCCTCCCTGCTCAGCAGACAGTCTGCTTCTCTCTCCCCCTGCTCTTGTGTGCTCTCTCTCTCTCTTTCCCCCTCTCAAATAAATAAATAAAATTACTATTTTTGACATTATATATATAAAAAATTTGAGCACCCAGGTAAATTAGGAAGGCCATCATAAATATACCAGTCTAGATTTGCTAGTTACCTTTATTTATTTCAAGTACATTTCTATTTATTTACTTCCTCACTTATTTACTATTTATTATTTATATAAAAATATAGCTTCAGCCCATGAAAAAACCAGGACTGAAACTAATCCACATTTAGTGATGATAGAGGTCAAAAAACAAGATTGCCTCTCAGAGTATATGTTGTTATCACCACAAAACATTTGTATGAAGGGAAGGCCTACTTTTTATTGTGGAGAGCTGGAGTTGGCAAAGGTTTTCTGTAAAAGGCCAGATAATAAATGTTTTCAGATTTGCAGACCATACAGTCTGTCCCAACCACTCAGCCCTGCCATTGCAGCACAAAAGAAGCCATAGAAGATATGTACATAAATGAGCATGGTTATGTTTCAATAAAACATCATTTCCAAAAACAGGCCGCAGGATGGATTTGGCCCATGGGTGGCTGACACTCTGTGTCGAAGGTAAATACTTATGTAAATGTTTGCTTGCTCTGTAGGCCTATGCTAGATATTGTCTGTTCATCTCTCCAGACCCATTTGCTATCTTTTCTTCATCCTGTTTTCTGTAGTGGAAATCGACTTCTATGGATCTATTGCTGGACAAGCTTTTTCCCTTTTTCTACCAGCGTCAATAGGAGGCGCTGTTAGAAAACTAGAAGGTAGGAGGAGATGGCACACAAGTTGTGTTTTCTCCCGGCTTTTCCATGCTGGTTAACACGCGCTGGTTCGGATTTTCTTTATTTATTTGAGAGAGAGAGAGAATGAGAGACAGAGAGCACGAGAGGGAAGAGGGCAGAGGGGGAAGCAGACCCCCCGCTGAGCGGGGATCCCGATGCGGGACTCGATCCCTCGATCCCGGGACTCTAGGATCATGACCTGAGCTGAAGGCAGTCGCTTAACCAACTGAGCCACCCAGGCGCCCTGGTTTGGTCCTTCTACCCAAAGGTCATAGCTCCAGTTCTGGTGGCCTCTTACAACTGCAGTCTAGGATCTCAGGGTTCTGTTCACTAGTCCCAGTCTTTGTCCCTTTACATTTCAGGGTGCTAATGGCTTCAAGTTGTTGCTAAAACTCAGAATATTCCCTGTTGGTTTCCCTTAAGCCAAAGTAATTGCTATTCCCTCTTTGGTAAATAATCACTGTAGTAAACTGCCCTGAATTTTGCCATTTGAATGTGTCATGTGTGTCCTGTCAGGAACTTTGATTTAGTATATTTTTCTTCAAATAACTTTAAAACTTTGTAATATTAAGATGCTATTGTATGCATCATACAGAGGTCAGTGAATGTAAAAACAAAAACAAAACACTACTTTATTTCATCTAGTACCAAAACAAGGCACCTAACCCTGGTCACCAAGTTTCTCCCTCTCTTCTTTTCTCATGTTAATATACTTCAAAAGCTACACATCATCAACAGCAAGGTCAGAAAACCCTTAGTTGTCCAAAACATGGACAAGATTATGCTGCCTCCTACCTATCCCCGTCCTGCCATATGTTAATTCAAAAAAAAAAAAAAATGCTAAAACATTAAATAAATATAAGAAAACCCAATGCTTTGGGATTTTTTTTCCTAAAATAATTACTTTCCACTTAAAAATTTATAAACCATTTCAAAATGAAATTATTGTTCTTCTGATTCATTGATGTCTTAAGCATATGCCTGATCTTCCCATTAGGAAATCCAGTATTGTCTGTACCTGATTGCCCAAGGCCAAACCCTTTATCATTGCATTAAGAATTCATGATGATAAAAATTAAAAAATGAAAAAAAAAAAGAATTCATGATGATCTAATTTCTGCTTACCTCTCCACCATCACTTCTTACCACTCCAACATCCATGCTCTGAGCCTCAGGTACCTATGGGCGTGCAGACTTTACAGTGGGAACTAAAGTCATTGTTATTTGGGAACCCTCTGGTTGTTCAGTGTGGTGACCCTGTTTTGGCCATATTATCTGTATTGTACCCATTCCTAGCCCTAGCCCCAACACACAGACACACACTCACACACACGCATACACACACACACAGTGCAAGTTCAAGTCTCTGACTTTTTTCATGCTTCCACATTATGTGGAATATTACCCCTACCCCATCACTCAGGCCTATTCACCAAGCTAATTCCTGTTATTCTTCAAGCCTCAATTCAGACACCCTCTTCTCTAGGCAGCCTGTCCTGAGTGCTCTATATCTTTGCTCATCACCCCTGTGGGCCTTTAGCAGCATATTCCATACTGGTCTGCAATCATCTTTTGCTATTCCTCTTTACCCCTAGACTGTAAGAGTGTTAAGGGCAAAGATTATTTCTTCTTCATTTTTGGTCTCTTTGGTTTGATGAAATTATTTCAAGTTCTTTGCAACATAGCCCCCTGAAAGTTATAATACAAGAAGCTGAAGTTGTTCCTCAGAAATAAAAGGGGGAACCTGGATGGCTCAGTCGGTTAAGCGTCCGACTCTTGGTTTCAGCTCGGGTCATGATCTCAGGGTTATGAAATCAAGCCCCACCTCAGCTCCACGCTCAGCAGCTCAGCGTGGAGTCTGCTTGAGGTTCTCTCTCTCCCCCTCCCTTTGACCCTCCTCCCACTCACACACACAAACTCTCTCTCTCAAATAAATAAATAAGTCTAAAAATAAAAAATAAATAAATAAAGTAAATAAATAAATAAATGAAACTGTCAGAAAGGCCTTAGCATTCTTTCATGCTTCATTCTCAACACAGGTGTCTCATTCCCAATCCCTGGGTACTCACACACCAGATTTTCCCAAGATTTTCTGGATTTTGCCAGGCCTAGGTGAGCAACTGGCTCAAGACTTTCTTTTACGCATTAAAACTCCTTTCCTTAACAAAGCTCTCTGACAGTTGATTTGATGATCTAGCATTTCCAAGGGAGTGTGATAAATTATCTAAGGGGGGGTCTTTTAATAGTTATAATTAATTTTATGTTTATAATCTACACAACTATCAAATCAAATTAGTAATTTCATAGTAATTACTGTTCCAGAAGAAGCTAAAATGAGGGGGAAATGAGTTCACTTAATACAAAATATTAAATAAGAATACAGATAACACACAAATATGGAAAAAAAGCAAGAAGAAGAAGAATCCTCAGTTATGATGCTCAGTTTTAAGTGCCTGTGTGGTTTGGCTCAGTCGTACCCAGGTATTCAATCAAACACTAATCCAGGTGTTGCTGTGAAGGTATTTTGTAGATATGATTAACATCTACAATAAGTTGACTTTAAGTAAAGGAGATCATCCTCTATAACCTGGTTGGGCCTGATTGAATCAGTTAAAAGAATTTAAGAGCAGAACTGAAGTTTACCTGGCAGGGAAAAAATTCTGCCTGTAGACTCAGGCTTCAGCTCCTACCCAAGAGTTCCAGCCTGTCCTTCCTGACAGGATGGCCTGTCCCAAGGATTTCTAAGATGTTGAGCCAGTCCAGACAATTGCCAATTGAATAAGCTAATAGGTAGATATATAATAATGATTGATAGATAGATAGATAATAAATCGATGATACAATAGGATAGATGATAGATAGATAGAAAGATGATAGATAGATATCCTACTGGTTCTGTTTCTCTAATGGCACACTAAATGATACAACAAATAATTGAGGTTTTGCTTGAGTTTTTCACTGCGTGGGATCATTACTTATTAACTCTGAGGTTCTGGAAACAATATTTAAAATAAGCACTAGCCTTTACTGTTTAGTATTATTGTTGTAAACATGACCTTGATAAAATGCCTTTGCTCCTTTCCTGCTTCCACCTTTTCTATTTGCATTGGCTTGTGGACTTGCTGTCCCTGCCAAAGGTATCAACCGGGATAGAAACAGTAATATATTTCAGCTGACATACATAACCTGACTCAATAAAACCATGCTGGTACCTGCTACTCATATGTGATGTCAAAATAGAGGTGTTACTTAGAATCCCCGGATTCTAGAGTCATTAAGTTCCACAGAGTCCTTACATCAGAGTCATCTGGAGTGTTTTATTTAAAATGGGATTTCCTAGGCCCCCAACTCAGTTCCACTAAATCAGAATGTCACAGAGGGCCACAGGACCTTAATTTTTCCAAACTCAAACTATGATACTTATATGCACTAATGTTTGAAAGCCAACGCCTAAGGAGTTCTCTAGAGGACCTTGCATATATCGGGTTTTTTTGTAAATTTTGGGATTCTGGAACAGATTGTATTTGAGAAATCTTTCTTACAGCTCTAAGAACCTCAAGGTTTCGAACCCACTGAACCAGTCTGTGGTAGGTTGAATTATTAACCCCAGTTCTCTCCCTGTACCACACACCCTTGCCATGAACTTTTCATGGATGGAATATAATTCCACACTTCTTGACTTTGGGATTGGTCATATGACTTGCCCTAGCCAATGACAGGTTAGGCAGAAATGACCTGTAAATTTTCAGTGTAAAGCATTTATCATGGTGACAGCTAAATGATACATAATTTAATCCCTAATTTTATAGATGAAGAAACTGAGGATCTAAGAAACCAAGTGACTATCCTAAGGAGCCTTCATCCAAAGGAATAATTCAAAATGGTAGGACTTTCATTGCAGGCCAGAAGATGGACACCCTGAGAAAGAGGTTTTCAACATTCTTCCTTTTTTTTTTTTAATTAATTTATTTTTTTTGATGTAGTGTTCCATGATTCATTGTTTGCGTATAACACCCAGTGCTCCATTCAGTACATGCCCTCTTTAATACCCATCACCAGGCTACCCCAACCCCCCAGCCCCCTCCCCTCTAGAACCCTCAGTTTGTTTCTCAGAGTCCACAGTCTCTCATGGTTCTTCTCCCCCTCCAATTTCCTCCCCTTCACTTTTCCCTTCCTACTATCGCCTTTTTTTTTTTTAACATATAATGTATTATTTGTTTCAGAGGTACAGGTCTGTGATTCATCAGTCTTACACAATTCACAGCGCTCACCATAGCGCATACCCTCCCCCATGTCTATCACCCAGCCACCCCATCACTCCCACCCCCCACCACTCCAGCAACCCTCAGTTTGTTTCCTGAGTTTAAGAATTCCTCATATCAGTGAGATCATATGATATATGTCTTTCTCTGATTGACTTATTTCGCTCACCATAACATCCTCCAGTTCCATCCGTGTCATTGCAAATGGCAAGATCTCATTCCTTTTGATGGCTGCATAATATTCCATCGTATATATAAACCATATCTTCTTTACCATTCATCTGTCGATGGACATCTTGGCTCTTTCCATAGTTTGGCTATTGTGGACATTGCTTCTATAAACATTGGGGTGCATGTACCCCTTCTGATCATTACATTTGTATCCAAAATCTATAAAGAACTCATCAAACTCAATACCCAAAGAACAAATAGTCCAATCAAGAAATGGGTAGAAGACATGAACAGACATTTTTCCAAAGAAGACATCCAAATGGCCAACAGACACATGAAAAAGTGCTCAACATCACTCAGCATCAGGGAAATCCAAATCAAAACTTTAATGAGATACCACCTCACACCAATCAGAATGGCAAAAATTAACAAGTCAGGAAACGACAGATGTTGGCGAGGATGCAGAGAAAGGGGAACCCTCCTACACTGTTGGTGGGAATGCAAGCTGGTGCAACCACTCTGGAAAACAGTATGGAGGTTCCTCAAGAAGTTGAAAATAGAGCTACCGTACGACCCAGCAATTGCACTACTGGGTATTTACTCCAAAGATACAAACGTAGTGATTCAACATTCTTCCTTCCAATCATACAAAGTAAATGAGCATCTTGAAGGTCTATGTGCCTTTGGAGTAGCAGTTTTGGTCTTCTCCAGAAAACTTCATCATATCATGCCTAGCCAAGGAAACAACTGAAGTTCAGTGGGACCATTTCATGCTCTGCAAGGTGGGGACTGGTGTCCTTGCACTTTCTCTGCTGACTTCAGCTCCCCTACTCTCAAACTATCATGTACTACCTAGTGGAATGAGAACAAATGCCACTAAATGCTATTGTCCCAAGCATGACAAAATGGCTTTATGCCAATTATTAAGATGTATACATCTAAATGCCTTTATTAAATACCCCAAGATAGCCTCTTGCCCAGTGGACAATTACCTACGGTAGTTAATATGACAGGGTGAAATGAGAGTGGAACTGTTTATTATGTTTGAGCCCAATCAGAACTCAGACTTGCAATTACACTCTAAGACTCAAGAGTTTCCAGACTGGATGATAGACAATATGCTCTAAAAGATAATGCAAAATGAATCTACATGCGTTTAACAACCTAAAGGGCATCTTTTCAATGCCTGTGAACGTCACAGAGCCTAGTGTTTTGGATTACCAGAGTATTTCTTGGAACCTCCTGTTTGCCAAATATCCTGAATTCAGTCCCAAGTATTCTCCTGATTCACAGCCACGTGGTAGGCTCCATGCTAAAGGGAGATTAGCATTGCAGCATCCTTGCACAAGGCCCAGAGTACGCAATGTTAAAAGAAAAAAAAAAAAAAAGATAAACATGATTCTAGGCACATTCTGTGCCTCATCTCCATGGTCCAGTTCCTGTTATCCGTCAAGTAGGTTTTAAAATAGTCCACGTTTTTCAGTCCTCTAAAGTCAACAGTTCTGGAAAGTTGGCAGGTACACTTGTTTAAACAAAGCTCCCAAGTTTTCTGCTGGCAGGTGTTTCCAGAGTTCTTGGAGCATAATTCTTTGGATAGGATATGTGCCAATATACATAGCAACAGGAGGAAAAAAGTGTTTTCCTTTGCCACGGTGGAGACCCCAAAATGCCTCAGATGCAAAGCTGGACATTCAGTTTGGGGGCTTATTTTGGCTCTGAGTCAAAGGATAAACAAATAATAAAATCATACATCTCTCTGTCCAGAACTCTGATGAGCTGCAGAGTAGAATAGGGCTGCTTATCAAATTGGCAGCATTGGCTCCCCAGGCATCTATGCACAGTTTGACCCGAATAGCTTGGTTCTCCCTTCTCTGTCAATTCCCCTGGACTCCAGAATGTCCCATTCTCAAGCTTTCTAGCTAATTCTGCTTGAAATTGAGAGTGGAGATGGTTGAAATTTAGGATGATAAAGGCAAATCAGGTAAGACTTTCTTCTTCCCCCAGTAGTCCCTAGGCACTGATTTTAGTTTCTCTTAAATCCAGCTTTCCAAAAGTGAAACCTGGTATTGCTTTACAAGCACATGACTAGTTTTATAATCTGTTTCTTGGCAGTTGGACTAATTCATATTTGCTGCCATTAGATTCATTCCCCTAGCCATTCAATTAAACTCAGCATTGGTGCTAGAACTCCACAAGAAAGAAGTAATCCCTTGTCTCTCACCCTGAACTGAATGAAAATAAACAGAAGAATTTTTTTTTTTTTTTTAAGCAACACGAAAGTCTGAGGAGGGGAAATATAAGGATGGAAAGGAGAGGTTTTGGGGACAAGTTTTTAAAACTCAAAGGAAGTCAAAATGCTTTTGGTTTAGAAAGTACTTAATGGTCATTAAATTGTAACCCAGTGAAAATTAAGAGTTTCAAATGCTGCCTACAAAAATTTAGACTATTAGGCATTACTTAAAGTTATTTTAAGGCATTTCTTCTTTAGTTACTTGTTAGTGGTGAATGTGTTTTTAAGTTAAGTTCTTCCATTCTTATATTAATTGGCCTTATCTTCAGGTTCCCATTATGCCCCTATCTGTGTTATCCCTCTGCTCTATCTTCTTCATATTTTCTTGCCATTTAGTATCTTTGGAAGCATCTTTCCAAAGTTCAAAGTGAAGATACCCTTTATAGATATTCTGGGTTTAGAATGGGCCCTTTCAGGAAAGAGTCATGCACATAGCAGAGATGCTTATCCCATAAAATCCATCAGTCTCAAAAATCAGAACTGGCCATTCATTGTCAGGGGAAACACCAATTCTTTTCTTCATGTTAACTGTGGCTACAAAAATAAAACACTTTGGTCAGACTCTGAGGTTTTCACCTCCAGAAGATATCTGAAGGAATAACTATGGTTAAAAATGTAGACTTTGCTTGGACGGACCTGAGTTCAAATTCCCTCTTTGCCTCCTACTTGTAGGGTGTTTTAAAATGAGCATCTTAATTCAATAATGATTGAATTCTGACACTGCCTTTTTCTAGATGTGAAACTTAGATGAACCTATCAAACTCTCTGGGTTTTGCTTTTTTCCAGGGTAGAATGGGCAACGTGAGTAGATACGGTAGGGAGAATGAAATAGCACATGTCAAGTACAGAGCCCAGAAAAACAACTCCAGAGGAGGACAGTCAAAATTAAGTGTATTTGGCTGCAAACTTGATATCACTTTTTGTTTTAACTTTCATTGTGTTTTATCTCATGAGTCATAAGTTTTTGTTGTAGAAAACCAGAAAATATAGATCAGTCAAAAAAAATTAAAGTTGTTTCATCACCTATAGAATCATCAGTCAGAAATAGTTACCATGGAGGATGCCTGGGTGGCTCAGATGGTTAAGCATCTGCCTTCAGCTCAGGTCATGATCTCGGGATTCTGGGATCAAGCCCCACATCGGGGTCCCTGCTCAGTGGGGAGCCTGCTTCTCCCTCTCCATCTCCCTCTGTTCCTTCCAGACTCCCAACTCATACTCTCTCTTTCTCAAATAAATAAAAATCTTTAAAAAATAAAAATATAAAATAAATATAAAAAAAATGAACATGGAGAGTTTTGTCAAATCCTTTCAGACTTAATCATGAAATATTTGGGTGATGGTACATCACTCCCCATAGGCTGTGTTTCCACCTTGAAGATGATCCTCCTGCTGTCCCTCATGAAAGTGAGTAAAGAAGGCTATGGGAAAACTGATTTCCAGAAGATAAGTCAGGAGAAAAGATCCTGAGAAGATTTTGGAGGAAATGAACTTTTTTGTTTGTTTGTTTTCACAAATGAAGACACTTTGTGAATTCCGGGCAGGATATTGTTTTCTGCCAGATAATTTTTGGGAGAGGCAGGAATGCAAAGCCAGAGTTTCTCTCGGAAAGATAACAGGCCCTGGAGGATCTCTGCTGGGTAAGTTTCAGTAAGTATGACGAATGAAATACTGTTTTTCCTGGTAACTTCCAATGACTGGGTGGGAAAGGACTGATAAAGCAATAACTTTTTTTTACAAGTTGCCTCCCTTTTCCCTTGATTAGTGCAAATTTGTGAAAACTTTTTGGCTATCACTGTGCTCTTTACTATCAAAATAGCTGAACAATCATTTGTTTAAAATTTCACCTAAAACCTATTTGTTAACAATATTTGCATGTAATATGTAGCATGTTGCTTTATTATAGTTGGAATATGAATAGCATAGCTACCATTTTGGGGGTGCTCTGTTTGTGCGTACAACTTCCCAATTCCATTTTTAAATTAACCAAACACTGAAGCTTAAAGAGATGGAGTAAAATGCTCAAGGTCACAGAGTGAGTGAATGGTGGAACTGGCAAACACAGGGCTACCTCAGTCCAAAAACTGTATTATATTCACCAGAATATGTTAGTCCTCACTCTGTGTACGCACACAAATCCATACACACTCCATACCACTCGCCACACACAATCAAAACAACTGCTGATAAAGAAAGATGTGCATAACTATGGAAATATTTGAATCTAGGAATTCAAATATTTAGAATGGAATGCTATGGCCCTAGACTTATAATTTCATTGGGAACTTCACTAGTCTCTGTGTGGCACAGTTAAGAATAAGTTAATAAAATCCACTGATAGTCAAGCACCTTTATATACACATGAATATTATATTTGTATGACCCAGGAGAAAAAAAAAGAAAAAATACCAGTTAGTTTTTAACAGGCTTTGATATAAGTCCTATAGGACATACAGCCTTGATATTTTGGGGGACAAGACCACAACTAAGCTCCAGCAACTGCAGTGTGAGCACAGGGCCAAGTTGGAGGGCGAGGGGGAAGGAGTTTGAGATGAAAAGATGACAGAATTGTCCTCAGTGACCAAAACCCAAACCCAAACATTTCCTTTTTTCCCCATACTTCATAGAGTCTTCAATCCCTTAAAAAATGTAATGAATGTCAAAAGGGAACTTCTAGAACCACATGAAGTTTATTTCCTCTTGTCCTTATGTCCTCTCTCTATTGAACTTCTATTACCTTGGGATTGAGGAAGAAGCTTTATTAGTAAGTAGAGATGAAAGCAGGGAAAGGAGCTAATGTTTGTCAAGCCCCCACTAAGGACCAGGCACCTGTCTAGGTGTTTCATACATTGCATCCCTTCCCCACACCCCTGCAAAGTAGGCATTATTATCCCCATCTTCCAGTTAAGAAACTGAGGCTCAGATAAGTTAAATCACTTGACTCATTTAACCCATCTATCAAGTACCAGAGTTAGGATACCAAGCCAAAGACTTTCTACTGCATTGGGAAAAGAAGAAATAGGTTCTGGACATAACTTCCCCAATTTCTTTTTTTTTTTTTTAAAGATTTTTTATTTATTTATTTATTCATGAGAGACAGAGAGAGAGAGAGAGAGAAGCAGAGGGAGAGGCAGGCTCCCAAGGAGCAGGGAGCCCGATGCGGGACTCGATCCCAGGACCCTGGGATCATGACCTGAGCCGAAGGCAGACGCTTAACCATCTGAGCCACCCAGGCGCCCATAACTTCCCCAATTTCACAGCCAAGGCGAGATTTATTTTTAACTCTGTCCAGTTTACTAATATCTGAGTGACTATGTATCACATTCTTTGGGTAAGCATAATCATTTGTAATTTTGAATTCCAGATAAACCTCCAAATCATATTCCAGCTCAGCTCATACCTTGGAGTAAAAGGAGGTTCACACAATAATAGTAAAACCACCTATCTTTGATTTTGTGAGACATAGAGCCCTGCTTCCATTCCTTCCGTGGGGCTTTCCAGAAGTCTAGGGAGTTTGTGATCCTCGCACTGTGAGTTGTCTTCTGAAGACCGTAGGTGTCTGCCATGTCCCTTCCCTTTTGCTCCATATCGTGGCAATGGTGTCTTTGGCTCGATATAGTATCAAGAGAGACTGCCTGTCTTCCGTGCCCACCAATCCCTGCTGATGCCACCAAGCCAGAGCCACAGTGCCACACTCTTGTCTCTGCCCATGCTGCCAATACTAATGTTGCTAACGTACTGAGATCCCAAAGCAATTAGGAGGACAGCAAGGGCAAACAAATCTTGTTCACCTGTTCATATCGCATGTCCATGGGATTGGGCTAAAGAACCATCAGAGTGACAGGCCACAGGTATACTCAGGACCCCCAGCCCTCCTCAGCTCCAACCCACCGCTCTTGAACCAGGTTGTCTGTGACTGCTTTGTCTTTCCTTACGATGCGATCTTTCTTAGGAGGATCTTTCTCGTTCCTCCTTGTAAAAACTAGCTCCAGACACATGAGACCCAAAAGATAATCAGTTTGGGGCTCACCTGAGATACCTGTTGTATATATATGTATGTGAAAAATGTGGTCCAGGGAGTTTATAGGTTTGTTCAATGCTCTCAAGCTTTGTAGTAGCAGAGATGCAACCAGAGTTTGGGTATCCTGACTCCTAATTCAGAAAAATGTTCTCTTCATCATGGATCCACTCAATAAATGGGTACTGAGGGCTGGTTTTGTACCAGCCACTATAAGAGGTGATGAATATGACATATACTTGGCCTTTAGAGCTCACGCTCTAATAGTGTGGTGAGTCCATTCCTTTTTTTTTTTTTTTAAAGATTTTATTTATTTATTTGACAGAGAGAGGTACAGCAAGAAAGAGAGAACAAGCAGGGGGAGTGGGAGAGGGAGAAGCAGACTCCCCGCTGAGCAGGGAGCCCAATGGGGGACTCGATCCCAGGCCCCTGGGATCGTGATCTGAGCCGAAGACAGACGCTTAACGACTGAGCCTCCCAGGTGCCCCAAGTGAGTCCATTCCTAATTGTGTGATAAATCTGCAGTAGGACCTTTCACTTAAGGTCCAGTGAAATTCATAGGAGGGTCTCCTAACCTAGGAAGGACTCCTGAAATGAGGTGAACTTTAAGGTGAGCCTGAAGGACAAGAAGTTACCAGGCTAAGAAAGAAGTCTGAATCGTAGGCAGTGGGCTGGGTTGGGTGGTGGGATGGGGGAGGATAGACATTGTTAACCCATGAGTTAGAAGGCAACTGAACTCTAAGCTTTCACACCAATAAGCTTATATTTTCCCTTTAGAAATTAAATGAATATCCATTTTCTTTTTCTTGGTAATAACAAAGAACTTTAAAAACAGCAAGTCTATAACATAGAGGTTTCGTTGTGAATTTATTAGAATGAGGAAAAGAGGACAGGAGTCTAGTTCGTGAGAAGGGTAGGGTTGAAAGCATGACTGTGACTCAAATAAGTTAGGGAAAACCAATGTAAAATAACCCTCCAGGGTGGATCCAGTTTTTGTGGGACATTTATATAACATTTGGCACACTATTCAAGGAAAAACAATGCAAAAAAAAAAAAAAAAAAAAAAAAAACCTTACTTTTGTCATTTTTTACATTTGTCTGCATGAACACATTTTAATTTAGGAAGGGTCTTGTGAAAAGGAAGGGTCCTGAAGTTTAAGCCTCATCAGCATCATGATAAACCCCCTTCTAATGACACCATTTGGAGAGAGTACCGACAACAATCATAAAATCATTCAAATCAGGGGCTGGAGGCACTTGAACTCTTTATTTTGTTAATTTCAACACTTTCCCTACTGAGTGGTTTGGAGGAGATTGGAGAAGGGAAGGAGAGGGAGGGAAAGTAGTAAAGATGGATCTTGTGTGTGTGTGTGTGTGTGTGTGTGTGTAATAACTGTAGTCCACTAAGGGGGATTTTTCATGGTCAGTTTTAATAGCCTGCGCTCTGGAAAGATTTCAACACCTTCTTAGCAAACAAAGGCCCCAGAAAGCTGAAGTGAATCGGCAAAGAGGACGTGGTCTTTCAGCACTTCTATCTAAAATACACTGCAGGGGAACTTCCTGTCTTAAAGGTAAATGAACAAATAAATCTTCCTGTGCAGACACAAGCTCTCTACGTTTCTCACCAGTGTTTCATTTGGAACACAGCTCTTCAAGTATGGACTGTAGAGCGGGGAGGGGGCAAGATGGCGAGGATGCTGTCCCATGAACCTGGCTCTCCTGAATAAAAGGAAAAAGCCCCGCTGTTTATGCCAATCTTTGTGGTTTAAATACTCTTACTATGGCTGATTTCAATCAATTGCCCTGACAACACTAACACAGAGGTGGGAAGTCACGGGCACAACCAATTCTCACACCTTCAGAAGAGAGATTTCCTGGATGTAAACTTTCTGTCCTGTGGTTGATGCTTCCTTGTGGAGCTACCAGAACAGACCTTTTGTTTAAAATACATCTCGAATGTGAAAAGCAGGTGCTCTGCTTTGCCTTCAGCACCTGCAATAATATGCAGAACATGGGTTTCAGGTCCCACATGCTCTTGAGTTAATTTTGCTAGATTAAAGGAGATTCAGACCTTTGTGAGGAGGCTGGCCAGGGCTTTGTGAATTCCAGATGGGATTCTGGCACCTTCCTCATCCAGTTCTGCTATTAACAGCTGCAGCCTTCAGAAGTAGAGGCTTCCCAGGGAAAGGCTGGAGCTTAGGGAAAAGCACAGAAATAAGCTTTTTACAAAAGGCTGCGTAACATATAGCTTAGTTTTAGTAGATTGTAGTTAAAGAAATATTTCCAACATAAAATTTTGGTTGATTGGTGGGTAGACTTTATTTATTTGTATATTAGTAGTACATGTAAATTGCAACATAAATAGAGTGATATATACCTTCAATCTCTTCCTTTTTCCCTTCCCTTTCCTCCCTCCCTCCTTTCCTTCCTTCCCTCTTTCCTTCCTTCCTTCCCTCTTTCCTTCCTTCCTTCACATTGAGTAATTATAAGGGTCTCTGCCAGGTGCTGGAGTAAAACAATAAATAAGACAAAGAGAAATGGTGTCTGCATTGAAGGAACTCACAGTCTAGAAGGAGACACTCATGTGAACACCGACCTGAAGTTCTATGCTTCAGGGGCTGAGATAGAAGGCTAAGCTGACTGCAAAGCATGGAAGGAGTATAAATTCTGGCTTGAGTAAGGGGATAAAGAAGGGAAACCAAAACAGAATGTGTAGAGTCATAACCCAGAAACCTACAAGATAAGAAGCCTGGGGACCAGGAGTATAGAACAGTGTGCAGACCATGTGAGAAGGGATAGGCGGAAGTCTACCGATTGATCAAGGCAATGTAAGGACTCCAGCTTGCCTGGGGATTTGGAGATAAGAACTGAAAAGGATACTCTGTGTATGAAGATGCCAGCAGAAACCTTATCATGGTCATCTTGAAAAACATGCCTTTTATCTTGCCAGCATTGAGGCGGCATTTGAGGGTTTTCAACAGGGAAGCAATATGATCATTTCTGGATTTTGTTTTGTTTTGAAGGTTCACTGTAAGGTTGCTGCATGAAGGATAAGAAGCTGGGAGGCAGAAGAATAGAGTGATGGGCTTTGATGATGCTATTGACCTTGGGGTCCTGCTAATAAGAATTGACAAAGAAGGGGAAGGAACTTGGGAATTTTAAGTCTGAACTTTGTTACCATTTTGATGTAAGGTAAAAGGATGGCTTAGGGTGCCTTCTAGTTGTCTTGTTAGGGGTGAGGAGTAGGGCAGGCATTTACTGAATGGTAATGAAAGCGGGAACATAAGTAGATGGTCAGAATTGGAAAAGAGATAACTAAACCCCGGGGAACTTAAAGACAAAGTACAACAACAAGGATCACTTTATAAAACACTTCGAAATATCCAGGATTTAAGGTATGATAAAAAATAACATTATGAATTCCTATAGTATTATTAATTTTCAAAACACTTAGGGACATTATCTCACTTTGATTTTGACCCTTACTTGCACTCTGTGAGACAGGTAGGGATGGCTCTGTAAGCCGAGTGTTTACAAAATATAGTCAATGGAATTTTGAGCAACTGAGAGACATATTCAAGATCACACAGCTGTAGCAGAGGTGGGGCAAATAGTCAAGTAGTGCACATCCTAGTGCCAGAATGGAAGGATAGACTCAACACCCTGTAGAGGTGAATTTTACTTTGCCTCTAGATATTTCTGCCCCTGGCACTGTGAAGATAACTCCAGGATCTGGTTTTGTTGGACAGTTTCTCCAACAGGTCTCCATGTCACATCAATGGAAACAAAGACCTTATTTGAGTTGCCTAAAATTATGTCCAAGCCAGTAAGCCCTTGACATTCCTAGAGCTCGAATGATCCATTACCCAAGAGGGTTCTGAAGTATTGGCCATCCCATTTGCCGTTGTAAGACCTGACACTGAAGAGGAAGAGGCAAATATATTGTTATCCTTTCCTTTCTGTGGAAAAAGAAAAGCAAAACACAAAAACCTGCCATTTCCCTCAGGTCAAGTGACAGACACTGACCCCTGACATTCAATTCAGAAAACTCCAAAATAAACAGAATGATGTAAGCCCAAAGAAAAGAAGCCAAGTTGGGGACATCAACTTTCTCTTACCTAGAACAAAATAGCTTTCCCTACTACTCTAAGTAGGACTCTGACAGAGAATATAAAGTTACTTAAAACTCAATTAGAGAGTGTAGAATGTAATGTGCTTTGCAGCTTCTCAGAAGATGACGGGCAGTTGGAAAATCTGTGTAAATGTTAGCTTAGCTTTTGTCAATTCTACCAATCTACATCTCCCTACTATGCTTACTATGCTCTTTGCTCATTGTTTGTAATTGAGGGAAATGTCTGCTCACACCTTATTTAAGCAGATGAAGAGAGATGTATTGTGATTCTTCTCTCTTCTCAGAGAAAAATAGCACAGTTAATCTCAGCCTCGGAAGTCCATGTTGCCATTCGATACATCTTCAAATCCAAACTGAAGTTAAAAAAGCGATGGTGTTCCGAAAAACTAACAGCATCTCCCACAATTGATCCACACTCTTCCTCTTCAAAATGCTTTTTTCTCTTGCTGTCCAGGACAGCCTGTCTTTCTGGTTTTCCTCTTCTCTCCCAGCCTGCACCTTGTAACAACACTTCACTGGGTCCTTCCCTTCCTGACGTCAGTCTCAAGTCTCACAACACAGTTTTCTCTCCTACCTTATTCACTCCCCAGGTGATTTTATACAAACCTTTGTTTAAATTTCCTCTCTAGCCTAATGAATACCCAAATCACATCTCTGGTTTTGATCTTTCTTACAAAATCTGTATTGGTATAACCAACAGCCAACTTGACATCTCCACTTAGATATTTACCAGCCTCTTAAACTCAACCTGTCCACACAGGCTCTTGATTGGTCACTCACTCCTATCCCCAAGCTCACCCTATCCCCACATCTCTGCAAGCAGCATTACCATATCACCATTCTTCAGCTGTTTAGGGCAAAACCCCAGGAATCATCCTTGATTTAACTGTTTCTCTAACATCCCACATCTGATCCACTAGCAAACACTCTCTGCTGTACCTTCACAGTTTATTCCAAAGCTAACTGCTTCTTATCATCTTTATCATTCCTCACGTGAAAGATCATAATCACCTTCCATCTTGTGTGCTTGCTTTCTCTCTTGTCTCCCTAAGTCTATCAACCCTTCACCCAACAAAGTTATATTTTTATTTTTTTAAAGATTTACTTATTTATTTAAGAGAGAGAGAGAGCAGAGGAAGGGGCAGAGGGAGAGAATATCCAAGCAGACTCCTGCTGAACACGGAGCCCCACCTGGGGCTTGATCCCAGGACACTGTGGGGTGCCTGGGTGGTTCAGTTGGTTGAGCATCCGACTCTTGTTCCTGCATATCCAAACACTTCTTACTTCACTGCCTTTGCACATGCTGTTCCTCTCCTTGGAATTTTCTTCCTGCCATTCTTTACATATCTTAGTTCTTATCATCACTCAAGTTTTGAGTTCAGTGTTACTTCCTTGGAGGCCTTTTCTCATTACTCAACCTTTTTTTCTCTATATAATCTGCTATATTTTTCTTAAAATCACAATCACTAAAAAATTATATGTATCAATTTTTATTAGTTTCCTATTTTTGTTTGTTTCTTTCCCTCTATGTTAGTAAGGGCCATGGCTCTTTGTATGTATCCTCAATATGTAGAAGAGTTCCTGGCACATAGTAGACATTACAAAAACGTTTGATGAATGAGTTAATACTTGAGTGTGTCTATAAGGTTCAACCTCCCTAGTGAAAAATCCTTTTTTCACTTTCGGTTAGTATAAATTAAGCAATGTGCCTCTGTGTGTGTAAGTTTCCTCAAGCTAAAGTATGGAAATTCTTAATTTCAACATTTACAGCAACTTGAGAACTAACATAATAAATCCGGAGAAAATGCCTCTTCCAAGCATTGGTTAGATGACAGCAACATCCACTACTCCTGCGGTCAGTATTAGCAAGCCAAGTGCGGCACCACTTTCTCTAGAATATCTTAACTGAGAAAGCAGATAATATCTGACATTCCTTGGCATATCCCTTTATTCACTCATTCAGTAAGGGGCTCCTGAGTGTCTACCTGTTATAAATAGATGTGTAGGGGGCGCCTGGGTGGCTCAGTCGTTAAGCGTCTGCCTTCAGCTCAGGTCATGATCCCAGGGTCCCGAGATCGAGCCCCGCATCGGGCTCCCTGCTTGGCGGGAAGCCTGCTTCTCCCTCTCCCACTCTCCCTGCTTGTGTTCCCTCTCTCGCTGTGTCTCTCTCTGTCGAATAAATAAATAAATCTTAAAAAAAAAATAGATGTGTGGTTTAAAAGAGTCAGAATCCTGTCTTCATGCTGCTAACAAGGAGTCAGATATTGAAGAAACAATGATAAAGAAGCAAAATAATGTGAAAATCATAGACTACTATAGGAAACCATTACACCCACATTTATAGGTGGGAAAATGCATTATAGATGGGAAACAAAAAATACAGCTAACTCCAGGCCCACCACTGGTTCATAGCTCAATCTGCTACTTATCAATTTTTTGCTCTAAGGTGACATCCTTAGTACTAACTTATCCTTTCAGTTTAATTATTAATATCTCCCTCCTTTGGCTCTCGTATGAGTCCTGGTTTAGATAATGTTAGTCTCAAACAGTTAAATCAAGGATGATTCCTGGGGTTTTGCCCTAAACAGCTGAAGAATAGTGATATGGTAATGCTGCTTGCAGAGATGTGGGGATAGGGTGGGCTTGGGGATAGGAGTGAGTGGCCAATCAAGAGCCTGTGTGGACAGGTCCAGGTTGAGCCTCCAAGGAAGTAACACTGAACTCACATGCCTAACTCTCTCACACGGCCTCTACTGGAGCAGAATGCATACACTTAGAAAGGGCTGCCACACACATAGGTTTTATTCGAAGACTAGTCTCACCCCTCGCATGAAAACCACCATATTTGAGGTGATTTGATTCTAACTATAGTTACTTAGACTAGAAATCAACCCCAGAAAATCCTGTACTGACAAAAGGAGAGGACATCACTCAGCAGGATTTTAATTGCCTGAGGATTAATTGATCCTCTTTCCAGGAGTTCTGAGCTTGAGATCCACACAGAGAAGCAAAAGCAGCCATAGTAAAAGCAGGGGGAGTTAGGAGAGGGGAAGAGACAATAACACACAGGCCACAAGTGAAATCATTTCCAAGGAACAGAATGACCAGGTCACTAGGGCTGCTGCTTTATCATGAACATCAAAGAATATTTTATTAATCTTTGCAGCTTACTGCTCTATTACCAATATTTTCCTTGATTTCCTCATTTCTTATGACTGGAAATAAATGGCATATTTATATATCTGCATATTCTCTTTCAATGCCTCTCTCTGTATCATGCAGATCAGAGACCATCCAGGTCTTCACGTGCTATATTCTAGAGGTCAAGACACATTCCACAATACAGACAGCATAGGGTAAAGAATAGCCATTAAAGGGAAAATTTACAAGGACAATGTCAGCTCGGATCTACCTAATCCTCACATTATCCCATAAGAGGCTTGCCTAGGCCAGGACACTGCTGCGGCTGAAGACAGGTCTGCATTTCCACCTGCGGGTCTCTGTAGTGTAGACAAGCTGCTGACAAAGCAGTCTGGCCCATGGGGAGCACACACGCTTCTTGGAGCCAGGCATTCTGAATTTCAGGTGGCAGCTATTGCCTGGGAATATTGACTGCCCAGAACCTACTGACCCTGGGGTCCATGGGACATTGCATTCCACCCTGGAAGGTGAGGAAGACCCTGATCCCACAGGAATCTAAGCTTAAGTTCAGGCCCTCCCTCCGGGAGAAGGGGGTGGGACAGACATAGCTGGGTCATTGCACAGGTAATGCAAAGTGACCTTCCATGGTCTGCTTACCTGCTCACTGCAATGGACACTGGCTCAGTCTCTGCTCTGGTTACATATCTATACAGCAAACCATAAGGGATAATTTATGCAATTGATTTGGCCTCCTTTAGAGATGCAGGTTTGTTTGTTTGGTTGTTGTTGTTTTTCCCCTCAGAGCTCCTTCCCCATAAAAACTTTTTTTCAGATGTGGGCTATTCTGGCAATATGGACTCTGTTATACTGCTGAAAATTTAACCTTTATGTAGTTTGATGGTTCAACTACTTTCTAAATCGTCAGGGAAGGAATTAGTCCCCAGCAATGAAATGTTTTGAATACTCATTGTCATTTCACCATTACGTAAACTTTTTATTATGACTTCATTTTTCAAATTCTATTTTCAATTTAAAAAAGTGTAAACATTATAGAAACTTAGAAAGTCCCCTTTTTATTCTCCTTTCAGTCTCATTTCCAAACTCCCATCTCTGAAGTAATCGCTTCTGTGAATTTGGCATCGATCTTTGCAGTGTGTTTTAAAATATTTTTCTACATATCTATTCACCCAATAACAATATAAATTTTTGTGCTATTAAAATTTATATAAATGGGGGGGCACCTGGGTGGCTCAGTTGGTTGATTGGCTGCCTTCGGCTCAGGTCTTGGTCCTGGGGTCCTGGGATAGAGCCCCACTTTGGGCTCCTTGCTCAGCGGGGAGCCTGCTCCTCCCTCTCCTCCCTACCTGTGCACTCTCTCACTATCTCTGTCTCTCTTTCTCTCTCTCTCAAATGAATAAATAAAATCTTTGAAAAAAATTAAAATAAAATAAAATTTATATAAATGGCATCATACTGTGTATCAATCTGTAATTTGCTTTTTTATTTTTACTCTTTAAAATTTGGAATATATATTATATATGTTAGTATAGTTAAAGAAAAATCAATGAAATGGTGACACATGTCTATTACTGCTTGCTTTTGCACTTTATATAAAATTATACAAAATGCATTCTATGTTAGAGACTGATTCATGTTAATGCATGCAATGTAGCTGTGATTCACTCATTTTTAATAATATGATATGAAGAACTATCCATGTTGATATATACATAGAGTTGATTCATAGCAAATCAATTGCATAGTAACTTGTGTGTGTTTAATACAATGTAAGAATCTTAGTCTTTTAATAGGAAACTTTAATTCATTTGCATTTGCTGTTATCACTGATTTAAATGTGTAGTAATATACCAAAATTCCTGGGAAAACATTCCAATACAAAGCACCCATAAATGTTTGGTAAAATATATAACATATATTTTCAAGTGGGAATCACAAATGGGTACCATGTAACAGGTTTGGGAGCAGAGTTTTTCTAAGCGCAATTCATCCATACTTTCCAAAGTCATTTCCTGATCATAGTTTGTGACCTTCATCCTTATGAGGGCATCAGAACACCACCCCCTATAGACACATGGGCCACAAGTCTTCAACCCCTTTCACACTCAACCTTGGATTCTCTCATCAGCTTTGGTATATGATTTGCTACTCTTTGTTTTGATTATGCAGTTGAAATATTTCATGCATGTTAACTACATATCTTAGGGAAAAATTATTTATTCGGCATTCTATATGTTCAAAGTAGCATAAGAAGTCTTCCATATCTGCTCAGTCCGCCATAATAATGAGATAACTCATGTGATCTTTACACAGACCCGGCTTGACACAGTACATAATGCTATATTGAAATGTAATTAGCAGTTTCTTTGAGCTATTTAAAATTTTTTTAAAGTATTATCATTTCTAATTGACCTCCAAATAAACAAAAATATTCCTTGAGATTTAGAGATATATTTACATGTAAAATATCTATCATATATACTATGCCCAAATATGATACATGTGAAATAGTATAGGCAATATACAGTTTATTACATATAACGTGCACATATAATATATATTACCCATAAACATCCATGTATTATATATAAGACATATAATATGTTATAGGTAAAATAAATTTATTTAAATAATAAATGTTATTTGAGTTAATTTTTGTGTATCATGGAAATATTTAGATTTTTCTTCCTCTAAAGTATCCAAAAAGACTTAAGGGATATACTTCTATGAATATATATGAATAATATATGAATAAACACTACAGAAAAATATAAAGCCAAAAATGTTCCCACCCCCAAAAAAAGTTTTTCTCAGAATAAAAATAAGATAAAGGAAAACTAAGAGTTCAGAAATAGATTACAAAAAAAAAAAAAATAGGAGGAATAAGGAGTCCCTGGCATAGCATGCTAAAAGACATCTTTTCTCAAAATTATCTCCCCTTTGTAGATCTGGGTCCTAAAATTCCTTTATTGCAAATTCAAGTCTTTGAGTTAAAGTTTCCTGAAACATCAAGTAATTCTAAAGATTAAACATCAACTCGGGAGCCTGGGTGGCTCAGTCGTTAAGCGTCTGCCTTTGGCTCAGGTCATGATCCCAGGGTCATGGGATCGAGTCCCGCATCAGGCTCCCTGCTCAGCAGGAAGCCTGCTTCTCCCTCTCCCACTCCCCCTGCTTGTGTTCCTGCTCTAGCTATCTCTCTCTCTGTCAAATAAATAAATAAATAAATAAATAAATAAATCTTAAAAAAAAAAAGATTAAACATCAACTCGTTAAACAATTAACTTCTTAAAGTGAATTCATACAGAAAGCTTTTCAAAGTATATTACTCCTAAGTATGCTGTTATCAATATGCTCTTTAAAAAGTGCTTTGGTCTCTCAAAAAGTTAACCATAGAATCATCATCTAATTCAGCAATTCCACTCCTAGGTATATATCCAAAAGAAATGAAAATAGGTATCCAAACAGAAACTTGTACACAAATGTTCATAGCAACACTATTCATAATAAGCAAAAAGTGAAAACCACCCAAATGTCCATCAAGTGATAAATACATAAATAAAAGTGTTATATCCAGGCAATAGAATAGTATTCAGCTGTAAAAAGAAATAAAGGACTGCCACATGCTACAACATAGTTGAACTTCAAAGACATTATGTTAATAAAAACGAAGTCAGTCACAAAGGATCACATATCATGTTATATGATCACATTTATATGAAATATCCAGAATAGTAAATCCAGAGATAGAAGGCAGATTAGTGGTTGCCAGGGAGCTGGAGGAGGGGCAGTGGAAAGTGACCACTTCAAGCATACAGAATTTCTTTCTGGAGTGATAGAAATGTTGTGGAACTAGACAGGGGTGGTGTTTGCACAACACCATTAATGTACTAAATGTCACTGAATTGTGTGCTTTGAAATCATAATTATATGTTACATGAGCATTTTAAAGACTCAGAACTCCTGCAGCAACTCAGATTCGTTTAACTCAGAATTTATCAAATGCCTTGGATCACAGGCGAGACCTCAGGGCTTTGTAAGTATATTTGTGTGTTTGGGGTCAGGTGCACAGAGAGAGATAACAAGTAAAAAAATCAGTGACAGAGGAAACAAGAGATCCACAGTAGGGGGTCCTTAAATATCAAGGACATTGCAGGAGAAAAAGGAAAAAGAAAGATATAGAAAGGAGTGGTAGATTGGTAACTAAAATTCAGTTGCAAAGTAACATGAGTAATGTCACTGAGGTGAAGACCAGGAGATTTGTACTCACATGTGTTAGGTTAGTAGACTGTCAGATGGAGATTTGTAGGGAAAAAGTCTGGAAAGAATGCCCTAAGGATCCACAACTGTAAGGAGTGAGGAACATAGGACTGGGTGGAGGAAGAATCTGAACCATGGTGTAGGTTCAACAGAGACCTTCGCTGATCCCACAGGAAGCTCCAGAGCTGGGTGGCCTGCAGGCTGTCTAGGCCCTGTATGTCTGCACTTGCTAACCATAGGATGCTGGCTGCCCATAGGTGTAACCTTGATGGAGGAGGACAACTCCTGCAGGGATTTGTCTGTAGGCCATCAGAAGGAAATAGTCCTGAAGTGGGAATCTGGATGCCACCATACTAGGCCACAATTTCCTGAAAAGTGTCCCGTGCTCCATAGAGGTGATTCCAAGAAAACCTCGTCCCACACCCATACATCTAAGGAATATCACCTTCAAGAAATCTACACGCAAGGATCATTAGTGATTTCCTTTCTATTCCATTCCATTTTTTGATGTAGCAGGCATTTTCAATTTGTGGAGAAGAGTTAAAATACAAGGCCATTTCCCAATTGAACATCCTCTGTAGTAGGATAAGCCCCCTAATTTTGCATTAACCTTACTCCAAAACAAGTTTTTATGGATTAATTATATTTAAAGTGAGACAATAATGTCTTGCTGATATCTCCAGATGCTTTCATTAATTTACATCAAATAATGCTGCTTGTTACTTTCTGTCTCTGTCCCTTCCATTGTCCCTTCGCCTACCTTCCACGTTGGAATTAATTCAGGAGAGGAGGGGCCCACTCCAGATGAACTAACCCAGAATCTCTGCAGAAGGAGCACAGCAATTATCTTTCATAGTTTTTGATCCTATATGTATATAAATGTTGGAAAGCTCCTGTTATAAATTTTCTAATCTACTCTACTTTGAGCCAGGTCACCAAGGAGTCCTGGGCTTTTGGCCCATCACACTGGCCCCACTAACTCTTCTTTCACTTGATTGCACTTTGGCCAGATGCCAGGAGCCAATGCTGTGGTACATTATAGGAAACTCCTCTGTACAGCTTGTGTCTGTGTTTACCGTTGAGATGATGCTTATGACATTACATCACGTGGTGTTTTTTCTATAAAGACTTACGGGGAGAAAATTCTGATCTCAGAATTAGATAGCATTGTTCATTTGCTAAGCAACTAGATAGTTTTAACATTATAAATAGTGTGAATCACCCACCTATAAAGTTTCTTCTTCTTGGCCAGCAGAAACTTCAAATCAAGTCATTGGCACACCTCTAGCAAACATGCATGACTTCATCATGTGATTTTTGGGTACTGATTCATCCTTCTACTGGACTTTCCCGACTCATTTTTTCTCATTTATTTGTTATTTTATATGGATCTTAATAAGTTGCTTTAAATCCTTTGTGGAACAAGACTGGTATTAATAAATGTATTCCAATTATGAACAAGTAGACGGACATTCGACAAAGCTAAGACGTCAGTGAACAATCTTCACAGCAAACAAGTATCCCCTGCCAGTGTATTCTAAATGCTCTTGCACAGATCGCTCTGTGAAGTAATTCTAGTAATGGCGTAACCAATTAATTGGATAGAATTTCAACTTTTGACACCAAGAACTGGTCTGACAACGTTCTGTGACTTGGCACATCAGTGGACATAGTAGAATATAATAGGCCCTGTGCATTTCCAAAGAATTATTGAGGAAAGAATTTCAAAAATGTCCTACAATTTTAAATCTCTTTCCTTTGCCCTTAATCTTGTTTGCTTATGCATGCTCAGGCATAAAAATAATATAAAGTTTACAGAACCCCAAGATTCAATTAAAATATTTCTGGGTCTCTGAGCACTTACACAGAGCAAATTCCCTCTTTTCATGTAGTTGGGTTACACTTTGCTACCAAATGAGGAAATTCCTAGTTACTGTTGCTTGACATCATTGAGTTCACCTGGGGAAAGCAAAAGTTAAACTGAAAGTATTTAGAAACTTGGAGGTAATACACTATAGATGGATTTGCATTTCATGGTAGGCATTACCTATCGGAGTACATTATAATTAATGCTGGATGTTTCCTAGGACAATAGAAAGTATCCAAGTGAACCAGAAATGAGTTTACACTTCTAATGACTTAGGAATTAATGAATGAATCATGAAACAGCCCCTTTCCCCCACTTTTACTGAAGTAATCTTAGGGAAGATGGAAAAACACAGGCCTCTGCTTCTGATATGAGAAGTTTATGGGAAGGAAAGAGGAAGTCCTGGAAAATCTTTGGGGCTCATAGAATTAGCCTTCTATAGCACTGGTGGGTGACATACTGTACAGCAGTTAAGCAGGCTCTCACGTCAGGTTGCTTGGAATTAAACCCTGGCCGTAAAATGCATTCGTAGGCAACATTGGGAAATTCAGCTTATCTCTCTGTGCTTCAGTCTCTCTCTTATCAAGGGGATAATAATACTATTTTACAAAGTCATTTTGAGGATTAAATGAGTTAATCTGTAGAAAGCTCTTGGACCTAGACCATAGTACAAGTTTAATAAATGTTAGCCTGGATTTTAGATTTATCTGAATTCTTTATAAGGAGATTTCACAGAATGTTCAACCCAGGAGAAGTCATTATCACCATAAGTGCCCCTAGTTCCATCCATAAGGGTAGATGCCAGGGGTCAATATGGTAGACAAGGTCACAATGAACCAGCTTTATGCTTCGTTAAGGAGTTGGGACTTTATCCTAGAGACAAACAAGAATCACTGAAGGGTTGAAATGGGAAGAATGAAATGATCAGACTTGTTTTTTAGAAAATATTTTTGTAGATAGAGAATTGTTGAAGTGATTTAGAGGGAAAAAAAAAAACACAAAGTAAGAGTGGCTTAAAAAGGATAGAAGTGTATGTGTGTGTGTCTGTGTGTGTCTGTGTGTGTTTTGGTATGTATGTATATTTCTTTCTCTTTCTTCTTTCTTTCTGTAAAGGAAATCCATTTGTGCCCAGTCCCAGGCTGGAAGCTAATAAGGCAAATTCTCAAATTCTTCCATGACCAACACTCCTCCATCCTGCTGCTTCTCCATCCTCAAAAATGTGGATTCCACTTCAAGATCCAGGATGTCTATTCAAGACACAGGCATCATATCTGCATTCCAGACATCAGGAAAGACAGAAGGTAAAAAAGGGCTGTGCACCCTTTCTTTAAGAATACTCCCTGGAAGTCACACATGAGACTTCTGCTTGTCTCTCCTTATCTGAGCTTATCATAAGTCTAGAAAAATGTGGTCTTTATTCCAAGTAGACATATTAATTAAAAAGTCTGATTATTAAATAAAAAAGAGAAAGGTGATCTTAGGGGACAACTATTTGGAACCACTTGGAAATAGCTATTAGAGAGGTCAGAAAGCTAGATCTTACAGGCCCAGTTTCATGCCAAGGGAAGAGTCAAGGAGTGCCCCAGGTTTCTGGTTTTGATGAAAGGATAGATGGTAGTTTCATTCACCAATCTAAGGAAAAACTAGTTTGTAAGGAAGGTCATGAATTCATCTCTGAGCATATTAAGCATGAGATACTTGTGGGACAACCAAGTGGAAAATGTATTTAAACAGTTGTATTTAAATTTATGGAGCTCAGAAGTTTCCAGCTTATGATGCAGATTCAAGAGTCATCCGAATAGTAGCTGGTTAAAGACAAAGGAGTGAATTAATAATGTCAGCTCTGCTTTTTTTTTTTTTTCTTTTCTGGTACGGCCTAGAGAGAATGTGGTAAAGGCAATATCCCAGAGACACAGGCTGTGACAATCCTCATGTGGCCATTCTGAGGTCTGAGGTTAGGGATAACTCTATATCCTCATATAAGTTGGAAAGGACCAACACAGAAATAGGAAGCATAGTAGAGACAGAACAAGTAGAAGAGTGATTCTATGGAGAGTCTGTGGATGAAAGAGAGTTTCTCTACAATGGAATGAGGTGCCACAAGTCACAACAGAAAGTCTGAGGAGGAGATCAGACAGGTACAAAGAAAGCACACTGTGGAAGGATATGAGAGGAGAGCTGATTGGAGATGCCCGCCTTATTACGGGTGGCTGACGATGGAGACTGTCATGGTAGGAGTCCCTGTCCTTGAGTCTCAGAAACTGGTAATTCTTTAAGAAAAGGGTTTTCTCAAATGATTTTCTGGAGAGATGTGGGTTTTTTGTATAGGTAAACTAGTGTCCTAAGTCCAAGTAGTAGCAGAGGCCTGATAACCCCACAGACTGTGGTCTTAGACCACAGTCTTAAGCCTATGCTCAGTGCCCCAAGGGAAAGCCAGGATGAGGAGTAATTCTGAGATTGCCAAAGATGTGGAACCAGAGACTATTTGCAGAGATGGATCCTACCTATCCAGGTGGTAGAGGCAAAGATTTTCTCATTTTCTCCATTGCATTAGCAGCAAGCTCCAGTGGCTTAGAGGTATGTCTTCAGTAGGTAGCCATCAGTTACTTATGAGAATTCAATTAGATCAAAGGCTGACAAACCAGAGCCCAAAGGACCAAATTAGGCCCACTGCCTGTCTTTGTAAATGAAACCTCATTGAAACACAGCCACTACTTGGGGCACCTGGGTGGTGCAGTCGGGTGAGTGTCTGACTTGGTTTCAGCTCAGGTTGTGATCTCAAGGTCATTGGGTTGAGCCCCATGTCGGGCTCCATGCTCAGCATGGAATCTGCTTGAGATTCTCTCTCCCTCTCCCTCTGCCCCTCCTACTTATACTCTCTCTCTCTAAAATAAATAAATCTAAAAAGAAAGAAAGAAAGAAAGAAAGAAAGAAAGAAAGAAAGAAAGAAA